>NC_041385.1:384853092-384857463 GCF_002162155.2 Triticum dicoccoides | reverse complement strand
TCGTCGCCGAGCACCCCGCTGCCCACCTCGGCGGGCGCCTCACATCCCTGCCACCAGGCTGGCGCCCCTCGCCGAGCCCAACTCATCGCCGGACCATGCCGGCAGGGTCCCGCCGGCGCGCACCGAACCCGGCCGCGGCCGCTCCCGGCGAGACGCCCCGCCCCGTCGCCCTCAACTCCTCCCCGCCGGACTGCCTCCCCGTCACCGCGTCGCCGTCATCTCCGTCTCCTCCCAGTGCCCCACTGCCCTGACCCTACGCCCTCGGTGAGGCCACAGCCTCCACTCCCTCTTCTCTGTGTCCCCCGCGCTCGGTCGCCCATGGCCGCCGTTGCCTGGGCGCTCCCCTACACAACCCCTCGCACAGCCTCCCTGGCCGCGGCTCCTCGCAGCCGTGCGCGCCCACTGCCGCCCCCTGCCTGCCGGCGCCGGTCGCGCCCTCACATCGCTCGCCTCCTACGAGGCCGCGCCCCTGGCCGGCCGATGCTGCACCTCGCCTCTGCTGGCGCCGGCGCCACCCGCTTGCCGGCCACGCCGAGGCCGCCCCGTTCCTCTCCCGTCGACCTGGGCGGGTGCCCAGCAACCGCGCCAGGCGCCCGCACCCCCATGGCCGCTAAGGCCATTGGCCCTATGACAAGTTGGCCCCACCCCAGAACGAATAATAATAATAATAATAAAAAAGATTTTTTAAAAAAGAAGTAAATAAATAAATAAATAAAATAATTAAAATATTAATTAATTAATTAAAGAATTAATTAACTTAATTAATCCTGATTAGTTAACCTAATTAATTGTAGTTAATAAACCTAACCATTTTAGTTAGACTAACTAAACCTGATTAGCTAGTCTTAGACAATGACAACCGGGTCCCACCATCAGATTGACCCAGTCAACCCATGTTGACTGCTGACGTCAGCATGACATCATGCTGATGTCATAATTCCATTTTCGAATTAAATTAAATAATTAATTAAATTCTAGAAATTAATAAAATCTTTAGAAAATCATATCTTTTAATCCGTAACTCGGATTAAATTATTTTCAACATCAAAGTTGCTCAGAACGACGAGACGAACCCGGATGCGCAGCCCGTTCGTCCGCCACACACTCCTAACATGTCAAACTCGCAACTTTCCCCCTCCGGCTCCTCTGCCCGAAAACACGGAACACCGGGGATACTTCCCCGGATGTTTCCCCCTTCACTGGTATCGCCTATCCCTACGTTAGGTCACTCCTAGCACAACGTATTGCCGCGTCTTGCTTTGTGTTACATTTGATTGCTCTTTTATGTATTGTGTTCCCCCTCCGTTACTCCTTTTCGGTAGACTCCAAGACCGCTGCTGATGCCCCTGTGGTCAACTACGTCACCGACGACCCCTCTCTCTTGCCAGAGCAACCAGGCAAGCCCCCCTTTGATCACCAGATATCGCCTACTCTTCTCTATCCTGCTTGCATTAGAGTAGTGTAGCATGTTACTGCTTTCAGTTAATCCTATACTGCTGCATAGCCTATCCTTGCTACTACTGTTGTTACCTTTACCTGCTATCCTACTGCTTAGTATAGGATGCTAGTGTTCCATCAGTGGCCCTACACTCTTGTCCGTTTGCCATGCTATACTACTGGGCTGTGATCACTTCGGGAGGTGATCACGGGCAAATACTACATATACTTTACACTATTACATTACCTGTGATATTGTTCGGAGATGGGGGCTGGAAGGACAGGTGGCTCCATCCCGATAGAGGTGGGCCTGGGTTCCCGACGGCCCCCGACTGTTACTTTGTGGCGGAGCGACAGGGCAGGTTGAGACCACCTAGGAGACAGGTGGGCCTGGCCCTGTTCGGCGTTCGCGGATACTTAACACGCTTAACGAGATCTTGGTATTTGATCTGAGTCTGGCCATTTGGTCTATACGCACTAACCATCTACGTGGGAGTAGTTATGGGTATCCCGACGTCGTGGTATCAGCCGAAGCCTTCTTGACGTCAGCGACTGAGCGGCGCGCGCCGGATTGGACTGGAACGCCACTAGGCTAGGTCTACTTCCGGCCGCCCACGCAACATGCAGGTGTGCTCAGGGCGATGGGCCCAGACCCCTGCGCGCATAGGTTTAGACCGGCGTGCTGACCTCTCTGTTGTGCCTAGGTGGGGCTGCGACGTGTTGATCTTCCGAGGCCGGGCATGACCCAGGAAAGTGTGTCCGGTCAAATGGGATCAAGCGTGTTGGGTTATGTGGTGCACCCCTGCAGGGAAGTTAATCTATTCGAATAGCCGTGATCTTCGATAACAGGACGACTTGGAGTTGTACCTTGACCTTATGACAACTAGAACCGGATACTTAATAAAACACACCCTTCCAAGTTCCACAGACAACCCGGTGATCGCGTTTCCACAGGGCGACGAGGGGAGGATCGCCGGGTAGGATTATGCTATGCGATGCTACTGGAGATGCTACTTGGAGATGCTACTTGGAGATGCTACTTGGAGGACTTCAATCTACTCTCTTCTACATGTGGCGAGACGGAGGCTGCGAGAAGCGTAGTCTTTGATAGGACTAGCTATCCCCCTCTTATTCTGGCATTCTGTAGTTCAGTCCACCGATATGGCCTCCTTACACATATACCCATGCATATGTAGTGTAGTTCCTTGCTTGCGAGTACTTTGGATGAGTACTCACGGTTGCTTTCTCCCCCCCTTTTCCCCCTCTCCTTTCTTTCTGGTTGTCGCAACCAGATGCTGGAGTCCAGGAGCCAGACGCCACCGTCGACGACGACTCCTACTACACCGGAGGTGCCTACTACTACGTGCAGCCCGCTGACGATGATCAGGAGTAGTTAGGAGGATCCCAGGCAGGAGGCCTGCTCCTCTTTCGATCTGTATCCCAGTTTGTGCTAGCCTTCTTAAGGCGAACTTGTTTAACTTATGTCTGTACTCAGATATTGTTGCTTTCGCTGACTCGTCTATGATCGAGCACTTGTATTCGAGCCCTCGAGGCCCCTGGCTTGTATTATGATGCTTGTATGACTTATTTATGTTTTAGAGTTGTGTTGTGATATCTTTCCGTGAGTCCCTGATCTTGATCGTATACGTTTGCGTGCATGATTAGTGTACAATTGAATCGGGGGCGTCACAGTTCTTTAGTTAGATGATCAATCTTCTCCTTATCATTGTCATTTGTTCTATCTTGATTAGCATGATTAATTCACGTTTCATCATAGTATTCATCACTAGAGTTGTCAACAAGTAAATCATCATCACCTAACAAATCATCTTCATCACTATTGAAATCAACATACTCAGGGTGTGATACCTTTGGGCCTTTAGCCATGAAGCATCTTCTAATTCCTTCATTTCGTGAGTCAAATATGTCGTAGGAGTTGGTAGACACAAGTGCTAGACCGGCAACACCTTCATCTTGAGTATATTCGGAGTCAGAGTGATAACTTCTTTTGGAGTGATGGTCGGAGTCGGAGCCGGATACCCATTCACCTACGTGAGCTTGATGTCTTTGTTTTGTGTAGCTCTTTGATGATTGGTCCTTCCTTTCCGAATCCTTGCTTGTCCGGGAGGTTCTTTGTTCATAACGATCATCTCTTATCCTTCTCTCTCTTGGTGGTGAGTCTTCTCTTCTACTTCTTCTTTTAGGTGAATCTTCTCTTCTTTTGTAGGGAGCCATACACTCATTGGAGTAGTGTCCGGGTCTTCCACAATTGTAGCAATTATGTTCACGACTCTAAGATATTTTGTCATTGTAGGACCTTGACTTGGAACTTCTTTCCTTGCTTCTACTCCTGTAGAACTTGTTGAAGTTCTTCACCATTAGGCTCAATTCTTCATTGAAGGTTTGTTTCTCACTTGATGATGTAGGAGCATCACATGAGGCTTTGTAAGCACCACTTGACTTGTTGTGAAGCTCTTCTTTATCCTTGAGTGACATCTCATGAGCAACAATTCTTCCAGTGACTTTCGTTGGCTTGAGATCTTTGTAATTGGGCATCATTTGGATCAATGTGCACACAGTATCATATTTTCCATCCAAGGCTCTTAGGATCTTCTTGATGATGAATCTATCGGTCATCTCTTCACTTCCTAAGCCGGCAATCTCATTTGTGATGAGAGCAAGCCTATAGTACATTTCAGCGACACCTTTGCCATCCTTCATTTTGAACTTGCCAAGTTGACTTTGAAGCACATCCAATTTGGATTCCTTGATAGAGTCGGTACCTTCATGCATATCAATCAAAGTATCCCAAATTTCCTTTGCATTCTCAAGGCGGTTGATTTTGTTGAATTCTTTGGGGCACAATCCATTGAGGAGAATATCACAAGCTTCAGCGTTGTATTGCAGCATCTTCAACTCTTCCGCGGTAGCTTC
>NC_041385.1:384828576-384852925 GCF_002162155.2 Triticum dicoccoides | reverse complement strand
GCATTTTCATCTTATGCTTCCAACTACCAAAATTTGTACCATCAAGGTAAGGACCTCTACGGTGGTAATTTCCCTCGCTAGACGCCATACTCTCCTAGGTTGTGAAACCAAGGCTATGATCACCAAAAGCTATGGAAATCAAGGCAAATGGAGATCGTAGCTCTGATACCACTTGTAGGATCGAAAGTATGTCTAGAGAGGGGGTGATTAGACTACTTGACCAAATAAAAATATAGCCTTTTCCCAATTTTAGTTCTTGGCAGATTTTAGCAACTTAGCACAAGTCAAGCAATCAACCTACACATGCAATTCTAAGAGTTTAGCAGCGGAATGTAAATTATTGCATATGAAGGTAAAGGGGGGAGTTTGGAGGGAGCAAACGCAATGTTGACAATGAGATTTTTGGCGTGGTCCCGATAGGTGGTGCTATCGTACATCCACGTTGATGGAGACTTGAACCCATGAAGGGTAAGGGCGGCGCGAGTCCACGGAGGGCTCCAGCCACGAAGGGTCCGCGAAGAAGCAACCTTGTCTATCCCACCATGGTCATCGCGCACGAAGGACTTGCCTCACTAGGGTAGATCTTCACGGAGTAGGTGATCTCCTTGCCCGTACAAACTCCTTGGTTCAACTCCACAATCTTTATGGAGGCTCCCAAGTGACACCTAACCAATCTAGGAGACACCACTCTCCAAAAGGTAATAGATGGTGTGTTGTTGATGAACTCCTTGCTCTTGTACTTCAAATGATAGTCTCCCCAACACTCAACTCTCTCTCGTAGGATTGGATTTGGTGGAAAGATGATTTGAGTGGAAAGCAACTTGGGGAAGGTTAGAGATCAAGATTCATATGGTTGGATTGGAATATCTTGGCCTCAACACATGAGTAGGTGGTTCTCTCTCAGAAAATGGATGCTGGAAGTGTAGGCATGTTCTGATGGCTTGCCTCACGAATGAGGAGAGGGTGGAGGGGTATATATAGCCTCCACACAAATCTAACTGTTACACACAATTTACCAAACTCGGTGGGACCGACTCATAAAACTCGGTCAGACCGATTTAGTTCATAATATGACCGTTAGGCATTTCGGTGGGACCGACATGACAACTTGGTGGGACCGATTTCGTTAGGGTTAGGGCATAACGTAATCTTGGTGAGACCGATTCCACAAACACGATGGGACCGACTTTGGTAATAAGCTAACTAGAGAGTTGGCTAGGCAAACTCGGTGGGACCGATTCACTCATCTCGGTGGGACCGAAATGTTACAAAAGGGAAACATGGAGTTTGCATTGCAAACTCGGTGGGACCGATCACTCATCTCGGTTAGACCGAAACGTTACAAAGGGAAACAGAGAGTTTGCAATCCCATCTCAGTGAGACCGAGATCCCTATCAGTGAGACCGAAGTGACTAGGGTTTCTGGCAGTGGCTATGTCAAGTGAACTCGGTGGCGCCGGATAGATCAAATCGGTGGGGCCGAGTTTGACTTTTGGTTTGGGACATATGTGGATATGAGAAAGTGGTTGAGGGTTTTTGGAGCATATCACTAAGCATTTTGAGCAAGCAAGCCATTAAGCAACACCTCATCCCCTTTTAATAGTATTGGCTTTTCCTATGGACTCAATGTGAGCTTCGATCACTAAAAGTAAAATGTAGAGTCTTGAGCTTTAGAGCTTGAGCCAATCCTTTGTCCTTAGCATTTTGAGGGGTCCACATTCCTAATCCACGCCATGCCAGTCATTGAACTTTCCTAAAATATTCATCTTGAAATAGCATTAGTTCAATGAGCTATATGTTGTTAATCATTACCAAAACCACCCAGGGATAGTTGCACTTTCAATATCTCCCTTTTTGGTAATTGATGACAACATATAGATCAAAGCTTTGACAAATGATAATAAGATTGAAATACATCATCACTTTGAGAACTATGTGATAAGCAAGAGCTCCCCCTAAATTTGTGCATTATTTAAGATTTGCTTTTGAATGCAAATGCACAATCGATTAGTATCATGGGTTACTCTTCCATGTCACATACATCTTGGTGGAGCGCTCAAAATGATAACAATTAAAAGCATGCACTCATCACCAAGCAAAGTTAATGGTCATATATGGATATAAGAGATAATATCATCCAAACACACATTAAAGTAGCATATGATCAAACACATGATCATTCAAGTATCTCACACAAGGACATAATGTATCAAGCAAGCATACAATAAAGTTCAATCAAAAAAGTGCAAGAGAGACAAAAAGCAACACTCTCTCTCGAAGCCTATGATCTATACATATTTCTCCCCCTTTGGCAACAAGTTACCAAAAAGTTCAAATATGCATAGTGCTATGCATCTCTCAAGCTTGATCTCCGTGAGGTGGTGTAGAGATGACTCCAAGGATGAAGGCTTCAGTAGATGTTGCTGGAGCTGCTGGAGTGGCTGCTGGAGGTGGCACTGAAGCAGTGGTTGTTGGTGCAGATGTAGTTGCTCTAGTATAAGGTACTGGCACTACAGCTGACCTCTGAACTCTTGGCACATACTGAAAAGCTTCTATAGTGTCCTTTCCTTTCTTCTCCTCAGCTTCCTCCTGGAGCTGCTCAACTACTGTCTGAATCTCAGTGACTTTCAGATCAAGATCATAGAATTTGTGCTCGATAATCCTCTCCAAGCTCTCCTTATTCTGAGTCAGGTTGGCCAAGCCCTTGTCAATCTTCAAGGTAGATTGGATCAGAAATCCAAGTTGATCTTGTTTGCTCTTCAAGAACACTTGAGATGCCTCTTCAGCACTTGGCATCTTTGTAGCTTTTTCTGCCCTTGCTTTTCCTCTCTTCTCATGTGCTTGCACTGATGAAGTATCATTCTCATCCATGACAACTATGTTGTCTTCAAAATCTGGCTTGAGAGGTAAGTGCACCTTGTCCAAGAAGTAAGTGCATGTGCCCATCTTTGAGTTGATGAGCACCTGAATTTGTGGAGCATACCCACAAGACCTTTTCTGATCAACAGACGTCCTCTTGATTGTCTCTACAATCACACTCATGACCTTGAATTTCTGAGGGACATAAAAAATGTGCAGCAAGTTGATTGAATGTCCTCTTATCATCCTGTGATCTCTAGACTTGGGCAATAGAGTATGCCTCAAGATGGTGTTGATTGTAGCAAGACCAGACAACAGATATTTCACAGAGCCCAACTTATGAGTTTCCAGGGCTTCATCAGGAATTTCCTTGTACATACTTGACATGGAGTTGTGGTCTTTCTTCTTCTTGGCATACACATCCAAATCATCCTCATGGTCTTCTGGAGCATTTATCAACTTGGCCCATTTGTCAACAGTTGATTGCTACATTGTACCTTCAGACATCCACACTATCCTTCCATCTGGATAGAAATGAGCGGTGGAGTAGAATTGCATGATCAGCTCATCATTCCACTTGGTGAGCTTCTGTCCAACAAACTTGTCAACTCCACATGCTTTGAAGTTGTCATATACAACTGGGAAGTGATCTTCATTCTCTTTGATGTATGTCCAATCGACCCATCTCATATCACCGACAATTGGCTTCTTGTCAAGCAGAATGGTCTCATAGAAGTCGTGTTGTTCTTTGGTGTGGAACCTATAATCCACATCAATTCTCCTTCTCGCAGCATAAGGATCACTCTTCCTCCAAAGTCTCATACATGCATCCCCAACACTCAAATCTCTCTCATAGGATTGGATTTGGTGGAAAGATGATTTGAGTGGAAAGCAACTTGGGGAAGGCTAGAGATCAAGATTCATATGGTTGGATTGGAATATCTTGGCCTCAACACATGAGTAGGTGGTTCTCTCTGAGAAAATGAATGCTGGAAGTGTAGGCATGTTCTGATGGCTTCCCTCACGAATGAGGAGAGGGTGGAGGGGTATATATAGCCTCCACACAAAATCTAACCGTTACACACAATTTACCAAACTCGGTGGGACCGAATCATAATACTCGGTCAGACCGATTTAGTTCATAATGTGACTGTTAGACACTTCGGTGGGACCGACAAGCAACTTGGGGAAGGCTAGAGATCAAGATTCATATGGTTGGATTGGAATATCTTGGCCTCAACACATGAGTAGGTGGTTCTCTCTGAGAAAATGAATGCTGGAAGTGTAGGCATGTTCTGATGGCTTCCCTCACGAATGAGGAGAAGGTGGAGGGGTATATATAGCCTCCACACAAAATCTAACCGTTACACACAATTTACCAAACTCGGTGGGACCGAATCATAATACTCGGTCAGACCGATTTAGTTCATAATGTGACTGTTAGACACTTCGGTGGGACCGACATGTCAACTCGGTGGGACCGATTTCGTTAGGGTTAGGGCATAACGTAATCTCAGTGAGACAAATTACACAAACTCAGTGGGACCGACTTTGGTAATAAGCTAACCAGAGAGTTGGTCAGGCAAACTCAGTGGGACCGATTCGCTCATCTCGGTGGGACCGAAACGTTACGAAAGGGAAACAAGGAGTTTGCATTGCGAACTCGGTGGGACCGATCGCTCATCTCAGTTAGACCGAAACTCTATGAAGGGAAACAGAGAGTTTGCAATCCCATCTCGGTGAGACCGAGATCCCTATCAGTGAGACCAAAGTGACTCGGGTTTCTGGCAGTGGCTATGTCAAGTGAACTCGGTGGCGCCGGATAGATCAAATCGGTGGGGCCGAGTTTGACTTTTGGTTTGGGACATATGTGGATACGAGAAAGTGGTTGAGGGTTTTTGGAGCATATCACTAAGCATTTTGAGCTAGCAAGCCATTAAGCAACACCTCATCCCCTTTTAATAGTATTGGCTTTTCCTATGGACTCAATGTGATCTTGGATCACTAAAAGTAAAATGTAGAGTCTTGAGCTTTAGAGCTTGAGCTAATCCTTTGTCCTTAGCGTTTTGAGGGGTCCACATTCCTAATCCATGCCATGCCAATCATTGAACTTTCCTGAAATATTCATCTTGAAATAGCATTAATTCAATGAGCTATATGTTGTTAATCATTACCAAAACCACCCAGGGATAGTTGCATTTTCAGCTTCGGAGTGATGTTTCCGTAGGATTTGTTCATTTTCCTGCTCAGGTACACAACGTCTAATAATACCATCTACTCTATCTTTATAAAGATGTGGGTCATCCCAAAAGTAATGTTTTAAGTCATAGAATAATTTTTCCTTTTGTTGGTATGTGAACTAGGTGGTATAAATTTAGCAACAATATAATTAGCATAGTCAGCATAGCAAGGAGTGTTGTGAGGAGCATTTATTATAGCTACTTGTTCATCAGGAAAACTATCATCAATAGGTAGTGGGTCATCAAGGATAATTTCTAACCTAGACAAGTTATCAGCTACGGGGTTCTCTGCTCCTTTCCTGCAAGTAATATGCAAGTCAAATTCTTCAAGCAAGATAACCCACCTAATGAGTCTAGTTTTAGCATCTTTCTTTTCCATAAGATATTTAATACCAGCATGATCAGTGTGAACAATTACTTTGGATCAATAATGGAAGATCTGGATTTATTACAAGCAAACACAACTGCTAAAATTTCCTTTTCAGTGGTGGCATAATTTCTCTGGGCAGTGTCTAGAGTTTTTTTACTAGCATAATTGATAACATTTAATTTCTTAACAACTCTTTCTCCTAGAACAGCACCAACAACATAATCACTAGCATCACACATGATTTCAAAAGGCAAGTTCCAATCAGGTAGTTGAACTATAGGTGCAGAAGTTAAGGCTTTGATAAGTGTTTCAAAGGCTTCTACAAAGTCATCATCAAAAACAAATGGAACATCCTTTTGTAAAAGACTAGTAAGAGGCCTACAAATCTTAGAGAAGTCTTTAATGAACCTCCTATAGAAACCAGCATGACCAAGGAAACTACGAATACCTTTAATGTCTTTAGGACATGGCATTTTCTCGATTGCATCAACTTTAGCTTTATCCACCTCAATACCTCTTTCAGAAATTTTATGCCCGACAATGCCTTCATTAACCATAAAGTGGCAGTTCTTTCAATTCAAGACAAGATTAGTTTGTTCACATCTCTACAAAACTCGATCAAGGTTGCTTAAGAAATCATCAAAAGAAGTTCCGTAAATGGAAAAATCATCCATGAAAACCTCAACAATCTTTTCACAAAAATTAGAGAATATAGCAGTCATACATATTTAAAAGGTAGCAGGTGCATTACATAAACCAAAGGGCATACATCTATAAGCATAAGTTCCAAAAGGGCAAGTAAAAGTGGTTTTCTCGTGATCAGATTGTGAAACAGGTATTTGAGAGAAACCATAATATCCATCAAGGAAACAAAAGTGTTTGTGCTTAGATAATCTTTCTAACATTTGGTCAATGAAAGGCAGAGGGTAATGATCTTTTCTAGTAGCTTTATTTAATTTTCTAAAGTCAATTACCATTCTATAGCCAGTCACTATTCTTTGTGGAATAAGTTCATTTTTATCATTAGGAATAACAGTAATACCTCCTTTCTTAGGGACACAATGAACATAACTTACCCATCTACTATCAGCTATGGGATAGATTATACCTGCTTCCAGAAGTTTTAGTATTTCAGTTCTTACCACTTCCTTCATTTTAGGATTTGCTTCTTTAGAATTTTTAATAATCTCTCTTCTTCGTGTTGTGAAAGGTTAGCATTAATAATAACATGATATATCTCTTTATCATCAAGATAAACATATTTCAAAGTGTCAGGCAATTGCTTTAATTCAAACACAGGATCACCTTTAGGTGGAGGTGTACCTCCTAGAGTTTCAATATGCAAATAAGGAGAGGTTGTTGTTCAAAGAATATTTTATCTATTTCATTTCTTTCATGCAAGTGCATATCATTTTTATGGTCTAGCAAATATTGTTCTAGTGGATGAGTGGGAGGTACGGATAGAAGCAAGACCAATTATTTTATCCTGACAAGGCAATTTTTTATCATGAGGTTGTTTACGAAACTTAGAGAAATTAAACTCATGAGACACATCACCAAAATTAACACTGACAGATACTTTATGGCAATCTATCTTAGCATTAACAGTGTTAAAGAAAGGTCTACCAAAAATTATGGGACAAAAGTCATCTTGTGGGGAACCATGAACTAGAAAAACAGTAGGATATTTTATTTTCCTACACAAGACTTCAACATCTCTAACAATCCCAGGTGGTGTGACGATGTCTCTGTTTGCAAGTTTAATAGTGACATCTATGTCTTCTATTTCAGCGGGTGCTATATCGTTCATAATTTCTTGGTATAAAGTAAAAGGGATAGAACTCACACTAGCACCTAAGTCACATAAACCATGATAGCAATGATATCCTATTTTAACTGAGACGATAGGCATGCCAACAACATGTTTGTTCTTATCTTTAGTATCGGGTTTGGCAATTCTAGCAGCTTCATCACAGAAGTAAATAACATGCCCATCAATATTTTCATCCAAGAGATCTTTAACCATAGCAACACTAGGTTTTACTTTAATTTGTTCAGAGGGTCTAGGTGCTTTAATATTACTTTTGTTAACCACTATTGACACCTTAGCATGTTCCTTTATCCTAACAGGGAAAGGTGGTTTTTCAATATAAGCAGTAGGCACAACTGGATCAACATTTTAAATGATAGTTTCATCCTTAGCTATAACTGGTTCTTCAATTTCTTCTTTAATAGGAGGATGATATTTAAACCACTTCTCCTTAGGGAGATTAACATGAGTAGCAAATGATACACAAAAGGAGGCTATTATCTCAGAGTCAGGTCCATATTTGGTGCTAAACTTGTGAAAAGCATTGGTATTCATAAAAGATTTAACACAATCAAACTCAAGCTTAATACCTGACTCTTTGCCTTCATCGAGTTCCCAATCTTCAGATTTGCATTTAATCCTTTCTAAAATATCCCACCTAAATTCAACAGTCTTCTTCATAAAAGAACCAACACAAGAAGTATCGAGCATGGATTGATCATTACGAGAAAGTCGGGCATAAAAATTCCGAATGATAATTTATCTCGAGAGCTCATGATTGGGCATGAATATAACATTGACTTAAGCCTCCCCCAAGCTAGAGCGATACTTTCTCCTTCATGAAGCCAAAAATTATATATATAATTCCGACCACGATGAACTAGATGCGTAGGATAAAACTTTTGGTGAAATTCCAATTTCAATCGATTCCAATTCCATGATCCAATATAATCGCATAGCCTATACCATGTCAATGATTTTCCCTTCAAAGATAAAGGGCAAACCTTCTTCTTAACTTCATCTCCAGGTAAATCTACAAGCTTAAATAATCCACAAATTTCATCCACATGTATCAAATGCATATCAGGATGTTCCGTTCCATCACCTACATAAGGATTAGCTAGCAGTTGTTCTATCATACCCGAAGGAATTTCATAACTAATATTTTCAGTAGGTGCAGTAGGTTGAGGGGCAACCCTTTGTTTTTTCAGTCAAGTTGAAGATACCCCGAACAAACCTCTCAAAGGATTGTTTTCTATAGTAACAAGTGACAATAAATTTCAGCACGTAGTATAAATTTTTCCTTACCTATTCCCACTTACCAAGAGCACTTCACTCCCTGGCAACAGCCCCAGAAAAGAGTCTTGATGACCCACAATTATAGGGGATCAATAGTACTCCTTTTGATAAGTAAGAGTGTCGAACCCAACGAGGAGCAGAAGGAAATGACAAGTGGTTTTCATCAAGGTAACTTCTGCAAGCACTGAAATAGTTGGTAACAGGTAGTTTGATAGCAAGATAATTAGTAACAAGTAACAAGTAACAATAAGTGCAGCAAGGTAGCCCAATCCTTTTGATGGCAAAGGACAGGCCGGAATGGTCTCAGATGGTAAGAAAAGCGTTCTTGAGGGCACACGGGAATTTCATCTAGTCACTTTTATCATGTTGGTTTGATTCACGTTCGCTACTTTGATAATTTGATATGTTGGTGGACCGGTGCTTGGGTGCTGTTCTTACTTGAACAAGCCTCCCACTTATCATTAACCCCTTCGCAAGCATCCGCAACTACGAGAAAAGTATTAAGATAAAATCTAACCTTAGCATTAAAAATATGATCCAAATCAGCCCCTTACGAAATAGCGCAAAACTAGGGTTTAAGCTTCTGTCACTCTAGCAACCCATCATCTAATAACTACTCCACAATGCATTCCCTTAGGCCCAAAGATGGTGAAGTGTCTTGTAGTCGACATTCACATAACACCACTAAGGGAATCACAACATACATATCATCAAAATATCGAACGGATATCAAATTCACATGATTACTTGCAACATGACTTCTCCTGTGGCCTCAAGAACAAAGGTTACTCACAAATAATATTCATGCTCAATATCAGAGGGGTATTAAATAGCATAATGGATCTGAACATATAATCTTCCACCAAATAAACCATATAGCAATCAACTACAACATGTAATCAACACTACTAGTCACCCACAAGTACCAATCTAATGTTCTGGTACAAAGATTGAACACAAGAGATGAACTAGGGTTTGAGATGAGATGGCGATGTTGAAGATGTTGATGAATATTGGCCTCCTGAAGATGAGAGAGTTGTTGCTGATGACAATGGCTTCGATTTCCCCCTCTAGGAGGGAAATTCCCCCAGCGGAATCACTCCGCTGGAGGGCAAAAGTGCTCCTGCCCAAGTTTCGCCTCGAGACGGCGGCACTCTATCCTGAAAGTACTCTCCTTATTTTTTTTCTAGGTCAAAAGACCTTATATACCAGAAGATGGGCACCTAGTGTCTTGTGGGCACCTGGTAGCCCCCCTCTGGTAGCTATTTTCCCCAATGTTTATTATATATTTCAAAATAATTCTCCATAAAATTTCAGCTCATTTGGAGATGTGCAGAATAGGTATCTCTGACATAGCTTTTTCAGGTCTAGAATTCCAGCTGCCGGTGTTCTCCCTCTTTGTGTAAACCTTGCATATTATGAGAGAAAAGGCATTACAATTACTTCAAAAAGTGTTATAAAGCATAAAAATATTATAAATAATAGTAGGAAAACATGATGCAAAATGGACGTATCACTGCATCAAATAAGGGCCATAGATAGGGCACTTGCACTCAACGGCAACAGAGTGAAGCTTAGACCACATGACGTGAGAAACATCCAACACTTGTTGTGTGTTCTTCTTCTTCTAGCAGATAAGCAGGATGTCCATGAGGTAAGAGTGAACCTGATCCAAATTCCCAATGCGTGGGAAAAGCGTGTTCCTGAAGGTGCGATGCATGATATCCAAAAAAGGGCACAACTCATACGTCTTCTTGCCGGTGGTGGGAGAAAACTTCTCGGTATAGTAGCGCCAAGGCTCGGACTTGTGTGTGGCTGCATCCTCCCCGTGAGGGCGTAACTCAATAGGGTTATTGAGCCCCTCATCATTGTAGCTCAAGATAGCCATGAAATCCTTCCATTTTACAGTCAAGAATCTCCCATTTGTCACCCATTTGAGAGTCCTCTCATCATCAGTGCCGAAGTGAACCATGGAATAGAATTGGACCACAAGTTCGACATCAAAGTCCTTGTTGAATGAGATAATTGTGAGGATGTCAAGCTGAGCGCATAGAGCTAGAGTTTCTCCAAAGTATTGAGGATCCTTCTCCAAATGACAAAGATTAATAGACTTGACATTCACAAACAGATTCTTCTTGCCCTTGAGTACATCAAGATAGATGGAGCATTGTTGCTTGTTCTAGGACAGAAGATTGATAAGAGCTAGAGCTTGCTCATGGTGCTATGGATTGCAGAGGCGAACGACATAGAACTCATTGGCAGAAAACTCACTCATGGGCTTGCCTTTCTCCATCTGCTTGCTAGCAACTTGGTTGGACCTCTGCTTGGGCTGAGCACTAGAAGTGGGACCAGCATCATCTGCGGTGTAAAAGCGCTTGGAGCCACCTTGAGAATTTGGATTCTTGTGACGTGCTTGGTGACTAGAGCTACTACCACTTGGAAGCCACAAAATAGCATGAGGGGAAATCGGGTGTAAAATATTGCATAAGAAAAAAGGAATAAATAAAAAGAATTGAAGTTGGATTTGAGGAAATTTGAAGTTGACAACTCCGAATGGTAGTACTGCTACCTGATACGTCTCCAACGTATCTATAATTTTTGATGTATTCATGCCATGTTTATAATATTTCTACATGATTTTGGTATGATTTGGTTAGAACTAACCCGGACTAACGTTGTTTTCAGCAGACCTACCCTGGTGTTGTTTTTGTGCAGAAATAAAAGTTCTCGGAATGCATTGAAAATCAACATAGATTTTTTCTGGAAAATATAAAAAATACTGGAACAAAAAGTTATTGGAGGGGGTCCCATGGGGCCCACGAGGGTGGAGGGCGCACCCACCCCCTTGGGGCGCTCCCCTGTGCCTCGTGGACTCCCTGTGGGCCCCCCTAACTTGCTCTCGATGCCAATCTCTCCTATAAATACAGAAACCCCCAGAAAATAACCTAGATTGGGAGTTCCGCCGCCGCGAGCCTCTTTAGCCACCAAAAACCTCTCAAGACCCTATTCCGGCACCCTGCCGGAGGGGGAATCCATCACCGGTAGCCATCTTTGTTATCCTGGCGTTCTCCATGACGAGGAGGGAGTAGTTCACCCTCGGGGCTGAGGGTATGTACCAGTAGTTATGTGTTTGATCTCTCTCTCTCTCTCTCTCTCTCTCTCTCTCTCTCTCTCTCTCTCTCTCTCTCTCGTGTTCTTGATTTGGCACGATCTTGATGTATCGTGAGCTTTGCTATTATAGTTGGATCCTATGATCTTTCTCCCCCTCTACTCTCTTGTAATGGATTGAGTTTTCCCTTTGAACTTATCTTATCGGATTGAGTCTTTAAGGATTTGAGAACACTTGATGTATGTCTTGCATGTGCTTATTTGTGGTAAAAAGGGGATATTCACGTGATCTACTTGATGTATGTTTTGGTGATCAACTTGCGGGTTCAGTGACCTTGTGAACTTATGCATAGGGGTTGGCACACGTTTTCGTCTTGAATCTCCGGTAGAAACTTTGGGGCACTCTTTGAAGTTCTTTGTGTTGGTTGAATAGATGAATCTGAGATTGTGTGATGCATATCATATAATCATTCCCGCAGATACTTGTGGTGACATTGGAGTATCTAGGTGACATTAGGGTTTTGGTTGATGTGTGTCTTAAGGTGTTATTTTACTACGAATTATAGGGTTGTTTGTGACACTTATAGGAATAGCCCAATGGATTGATCCGAAAGAATAACTTTGAGGTGGATTCGTAACCTACAATAATCTCTTTGTTTGTTCTCAACTATTAGTGACTTTGGAGTGACTCTTTGTTGCATGTTGAGGGATAGTTATATGATCCAATTATGTTATTATTGTTGAGAGAACTTACACTAGTGAAAGTATGAACCCTAGGCCTTGTTTCCTACCTTTGCAATACCGTTTACGCTCACTTTTATCATTAGTTACCTTGCTGTTTTTAGATTTTCAAATTACAAAAACATATATCTACCATCCATATTGCACTTGTATCACCATCTCTTCGCCGAACTAGTGCACCTATACAATTCACCATTGTATTGGGTGTGTTGGGGACACAAGAGACTCTTTGTTATTTGGTTGCAGGGTTGTTTGAGAGAGACCATCTTCATCCTACGCCTCCCACGGATTGATAAACCTTAGGTCATCCACTTGAGGGAAATCTGCTACTGTCCTACAAACCTCTGCATTTGGAGGCCCAACAACGTCTACAAGAAGAAGGTTGAGTAGTAGACATCACTACCCTGCACCGGTAGTATCCCTTACAAGCGGTAGTATCACTCGAGGCCGAAGTTGACAAAGTGACTACTACCGCAGCAAGATCCAGCACTACGAAGGTGCCAAATTCAAATTTTCTCTAACCAAACTTCGATTCTCCTACTCTAGCAGTCTTCCACATCCTACTCATGAACCAATTTGGCAAAAAACGAAGAATACAACATGTATTGCCCTAGAACCTAGATTCAAAAGAGAGAACCATAGGAGATAAAGAAGAGGGCAATACCAGCATACATGGCAAGAAGAGAGGGTGGGGATCGATCCCTCCGGTCAGAGTCGCGGAAGAGGGCATGGAATTGGCAGTCCGGTGGCAGCCGCTGGAGCAAGTTCGTCGCTTGGAAAGAGGAGAGTGTGGGAAGAGCGAGATATGAATGGGTATGGGGGAGTTAGTACTCCCCCTGCCCGACTCACAACCAACCCCCCCCCCCCGAATCCGCAACATGGTAGTACCGCTCAGATGAGCGGTAGTACCACCCTGATACTACTGGAGGCAAGAGGTCGGGTAGTACCGCTCTAGCAGTAGTACCACGGGTAGTAGTGGTAGTAACACCCCCGACCCGGCGGTACTACCACCATAGGGACAGAACTTGCAAGGAGAGTATTGATACGTCTCCAACGTATCTATAGTTTTTTATTGTTCCATGCTATTATATTATCAATCTTGGATGTTTTATATACACTTTTAAGCAATTATATATCATTTTTTGGGACTGGCCTATTAACTTGGTTCCCAGTGCTACTTGCTATTTTTACTTGTTTTTGGTTTCGTGGAATATCAGTACCAAACGAAGTCCAAATGCCACAAAACTTTTTGGTGAATTTTTCTGGACATAACAGACCCTAGAACCTTTGGGAGGGGACGAGAAGATGGAGCAGTGGCCCATGATGCACCAGGGCGCTCCCTGGTGTCTCATTGGGCCCACGTGGCTCCGTTTGACCTAACTCCGCATCTATAAATTCTATAAAATCATGAAACCAACAGGAGAGTCCACGAAATAATTTTTTTCGCCGTTGCAAGTTCCAGAACCACGAGATCCCATCTAGACTCGAGGCCTTTTCCGGACTCTGCCGGTGGGGGATTAGATCATGAGGGGATCTACATCATCCTTGCTGCCTCTCCGATGGTGTGTGAGTAGTTTACCATAGGCTTGTGGGTACATAGTTAGTAGCTAGATGGCTTCTTCTCTTTATTTGATCCTCAATACACTATTCTCCTCGGTGTTCTTGGAGATCTATTTGATGTAATGACTTTTGTTTGTTGGGATCCGATGAATTGTGAGTTTATGATTAGAACTGTCCATGAATATTATTCGAGTTTTCTCTGAACTCTTTTATGCATGGTTACTATAGCTTCGTATTTCTTCTTCGGTCTATTAGTTTGGTTTGGCTAACTAGATTGATTTACCTTGCCATGGGAAGAGGTACTTTATAATGGGTTCGATCTTACGGTGCTCAATCCTAGTGATAGAAGGGGACATGACATGTATGTATCGTTGCTATTAAAGGTAAAAAGATGGGGTTTATTCATACGTGGGTTTATCTTGTCTACATCATGTCATCTTGCTTAAGGCGTTACTCCATTTTTCCATGAACTTGATATCCTATATGCATGCTGGATAGCGGTCGATGTGCGGAGTAATAGTAGTAGATGCAGGCAGGAGTCGGTCTACTTGTCTCGTACATGATGCCTATGTATGATCATTGCCTTGGATATCGTCATAATTATTTGATTTTTCTATCAATTGCCCAACAGTAGTTTGTTTACCCTCCATATGCTATTTTCTTGAGAGAAGCCTCTAGTGAAAACTATGGCCCCGGGTCTATCTTTTATCATATATTAAAATCAAAAATACCTTGCTGCAATTTTCTATTATTTATTCTAATTTGTAATTTTGTCCAATCTATCTATAAAAAAACTATACAATTTAATCTCACTCGTAACCGTTGAGGGATTTACAACCCCTTTGCGCGTAGGGTTACAAGTATTTGTTGTTTTGTGTGCAGGTGTTGTGAACGAGTCATTGCTTGGTTCTCCTACTGGATTTATAACCTTGGTTTCATAACTGAGGGAAATACTTATCTCTACTATACTGCATCATCCTCTCCTCTTCGGGGAAATCTCAACGCAGCTCACAAGTAGCAGGACAAGAAGGGTGGCTTGTGCAATTATGAGAGGTTGTAGGTGAGAAGGCTTGGGAATAGAGACACAATCACTAGCAATTGGGAAGAGACACTCCAAGTTCAAAAAGAAAAACAAAGGACAGCAAACTTGGAGGGACTCAAAATTGTGTGTGTGCTCAGGAGCACTTGAGCATCATGTTTGACTACATGCTTTCTACTTCCTAACTTATGTTTTCATGGCCCTATATTAAAAAACTCTTCCGTGCATTCCCGACAAGCAAGTGATGTCTAGATTAAATGAAATGAAGTGTTGCAAAGTTTTTTATCTAGTAGATCAGAAACTTTGTGTTGATTATCTTTGCTTCACTAATACTTGCACTATAACCATGCCACCGCTATATCTATAATAAGTTTTCAGGTCAAGAAGAAGAGGGCTATATAGGCATACTGATCATAAGTGAACCAAAACCTTCTCGTTATTTCAGTTTAAACAATTGAGTTCCTTATGCTTCGGATTCCTCTCTATGTTGCTCAAAGACGATCAAGTTTAAACTTGGGGGAGTTGATGAGTGATATTTTTACACTCATTTAAACCTTGTTTAAACTAAATTATTTCACTAAAAGAGAGATATTCGCTCGGATATTGTCATTAATGACTAACGAATGCAAAGGATTCCACAAATCCTCTCTTTGATATTTTTTCCGCAAGAAATGGGCTAAAAAGGAAGAAATCATGTGGAAGAAAGGAAAGGAAGGAAAATCGAGAAGAAACAAGTCATCGGGCGGTATCAGAAAGCCACCAGGACCAAATATAGTGTTCCATGCGACCGCACGCGCTCACATGAGCGGTCGTTTGGCGTGGAAACCTAGGCAGGTCATCCACCTGAACAACTTTTATAAAGGGGACCCATTGAAATGTCAACAAAAGGGGGAGAAAGAGGAGCTTAAAGCACAACCACAACATGTTCATCATCATCTTCATGCATAAACCCTAGCCACCGCCATTTTCACCTCCATAGCCATGTCCACCACCATAGTGCTTTCTCATCTAGTTCATACTTGTAATCGTGCATCGCACAAGGCATCCATTGTAAGACATACTGCAATCAATCAATCCCAAGATGTGTTCTTCAATGTTTTCTTCTCACGATCTAATCTCCATATGTGAGTAGTCATGTAAGGTATGGGGTGAGGCGTGAGCCTTGCAATCCAAGGTATTTGGTGAAGGGATCAATGGAATTCTTTCACACAACGTCTCGTATGTGTGAAATAAAATTGTTTCGTTAAGTGTCTCTTGTCTTGTCCGCGATCTTCATCCCTGCAGGTACCCAGGATCATGGAGATTGAGCACCAGTGAGGCTAGGAGCAAGGGGACCGTGAAGTGTTATACCAAACACCGGTGACAGTAAGGTTTAGTAGGGTAACATGGATCATATGCTTGGGGATTCATGAGGTGTAGTCATTAAATACCCAATGCTTTTGGCTGATATTATTATCTTAATTATCAAGGCAATCTCGCGAGATGGATAGGGCCTTCGGTAGTACAATTGATTCTTGATGCAGAACTCGTGCCAGTCGATGTTATTTGGACACACACCCCACTCCGATGTGAAGCAAGCACCTCTTGATGGGTGACTCCCGAGCACAAAATAATATCATTTTTTATTCCAACACTAATGCATGGTTCTAAGCACTAAGACCTCATCCCCGTACCTTACTTTTATTATTAGTGTTTGAATCACAAGTTGTTTGCTGAACCGGTCAAAAGCTAGATTTGACAATTTGGCAAAAGCTTGCTAGAGACCATTGCTTCAAGGGAGTCTTCCTCTCGTGGGTTTGATACCAAGCACATTATCCATGACATGTTCTTGACATTTTATTGGGGAATAAATCTTGGCGGCACAGCACTCCAATAGCTCCTCAATAGGCATTTGAGGAGCACCATCTTGATCTTCTTGAGCATTGTCTTGAGCTTGCTCTTGATCTTGAGCTTGCCCAGAGTCTTGAACTTGATCTTGGGCTCCATTTGGTGCACCGCCATCATCATGTGGTTGATCTTGCCCTTAATCATGTTCATTTGGTTGAGGGCCTTCACTTTGTTCTTCGGAAGCATGTGGGTCTAGCATTAGTGGTGGTTCCACTTATGTAGAACATTGTCCTTCTCCTTCGACCACAAGGGGTTCCTCAATGGGGAGGATTTGACCAACTCCCATTCTTCTTATGGCTTGGGGAGGAATTTCATCACCTTCATCATAAAGACCACTTTGCTCCACTTGGGAGCCGTTATTTTCATCAAACTGTATGTTACACGTCTCCTCAATGAGTCCATTGGACTGGTTGAGGACACGGTAAGCATGCGAGTTTGTAGCATAACCAACAAATATGTCGTCTTGAGCTCTAGGTTCAAACTTAGACAAACGAACACCTTTCTTGAGAATGAAACACTTACACCCAAACACCCGGAAGTACTTGAGGTTGGGGTGTTACTGGTAAGTATCTCTGTAAGTTCATCAACTGCCCCCTTAATGGTTTTCGAGTATTGAAGACAAATGGGTGGAGGGACTAATGCGTTTGTGAGTGTACACAAGAGTTATAGTCCATTAAGATTTGGTTTAACCCTGGGAAGACGGCCCCTAAAAATGTATTTCTTCACGTGAAGAAATTGGTACGGCCTTTGAAGAAATTGATGTGAACATTTTGAAGCTTGAAGACTTTTGTGTTTGTAGTTTCTTTCTTCTTGTTTTTGATTCATAGGAAAAACCGTAATGTTAAAGGGGGTCTAGGTGAATCATAGTTCACATTTCCAAATCAATGCCCAAATTTATACATACACAAGCCGCTTCAAGTGAAGCCTTTGGAAATTTCTGGAATAGCTGACGAATTTGCTAGCGACAGTGACGAAGTTCATCTGTTCGCTGATTAATTTGGTCAGGCTTTCGCCAGTGCGATCTGCCTAGTGTGAGGAAATTGAGTGCCCTGACAAAATTGAGAGCTAAAATTTTCGACCATTGCTGCGCTGCATGTCAGCTATCAAGTGGATCCTTATCCTGACAACGGTCATGTGTGAGAAGGGCATTTATGATAATTCATGTTGGGTTGCCCCTAGCTATAAATAGCCTCCCCTACAACCACTTGTTGGTTGCCTGTTCTAGAGAGAACTTGACACTTGTCATTTGAGAGCAATCCATCCTCCGACCACTTTGAGAGATTCCTGAGTGAGGAAAAACCCAACCAGAGCCAAAAGTGACTGAGCATCACTGAAGAGATTGATCTGTGTGATCCGACGCCTGTTACCTTTGAAGACTGTCATTCTTTCAGATAGTTAGGCGTCATGTTCTCAACACCCAAGAGTAATTATGGTGTGTTGCTGAACAAGTCTGTGAAGGTTTTGGAAGTCTACCTTGAAGACTTACCATGAATGATTGGGCGAGGTCTAAGTGACCTTGGCTCAAGAGGAATACGGTGAGGACTAAATGTCCTTTGAGTTCATCTCAACCGCCTCAACCAGACGTGCGGGTGATACCGCAACTGGAACTGGTCTACCAAATCGTTGTGTCTTCATCGAGCCTACCTGGTTTCAAATTCCTCACCCTTACCTATAGGCTATTCCACTGCTGAAATTTGTGATCTATCCTCTAAAGAATTTCATCATGTTGTTTTTCATTTCTTCAGTTCATCTTCCTCATGCTTGTAATCTTGTATGATTGCATTTTCTTCACCTATCTATATCTTATATGCATGCTTTCCACTCCTGTGATGAATTAGTTGCCTTACATTTCTATTTCTTCACTCTGATATTCGTCAAATTCATCAGAGTTTGATGAATTTCTAAGAATATCCCATTCACTCCCCCTTTGGGAGTAAACATGCGCTTTCAATCTCATATGGAGTCTTTTCCAAGCCTTTGCGGAGGTAGAGCCTATTGGATGCATGGCATGCGATATTGATGGCTTCAGCCCAAAAGTAGTACGGAGATTTGAATTCCGCCATCATGGTCCTTGCCGCATCCATCGACGTTCGGTTCTTCTTCTCTGCTACACCATTTTGTTGAGGGGTATATGGTGCAAAGTATTGGTGCTTGATCCCCTCATCACTATGGAACTCATCCAAGGTATTGTTCTTGCATTCGATTCTATTGTCACTTTTAATCATCAATATCTCTGCATCATGTTGATGTTGAGCTTCATTTGCAAAGTCGATGACAGTTTGTTGGGTCTCACTCTTCCTTTTGAAGAAGTATACCCATGTGTATCTTGAGTAATCATCCATAATCACCAAGCAATATTTTATTCCGCCAAGACTATCAAAGGATGGAGGAACAAAGAGATCCATAAGAAGGAGCTCCAAGGGCCTCTTCGAGTAAATGATAGTCGTGGGTCGGTGATCCATTTCATGTAGCTTTCCTTCAATACAAGCACTGCAAGCACGATTTTTGGCAAAACTCACATTTGTTAGTCCATGAATGTTACCCCTTTGAGGAGACTTTGCAAAGATCTAATATTGATGTGGGCTAGATGATGATGCCAAAGCCACCCCACATCAACTTTAGCCATTAGGAAACTCATGGTCTTAGTGGGTCGCTCCAAAAAGTTAACCACATACAGACCGTTCTCGACATGCCCAACAAAAGCTACTTTAAGAGGCTTGCTCCACAAAAGGGCCACCGTATCAAGATCAAATAGTGTTGCAAAGCCCATGAGTGCAAGTTGACAAACGGAAAGTAAATTCTATGCAAGGGTCTCAACAAGCATGACCTTCTCAATAGATAAATCTTGAGAGATGGCCACCTTGCCAAGACCCAATACCTTAGATGTTAAAGCATCACCGAATTGGACATGAGTGGGCATAGATGGGCTTGGTTGCACGCCACCACCAAGTCCTTGCTCCCGGTCATATGATTTGGTGCTCCACTATCGAGCAACCATGACACCCCACCGAAGCAAACTCCTTGTTGATGCCTTTAGCCACGAGGCACTTGGGGATGAGGTTCTCATTGGGGGCATCGAAGAGTGACACCAGTGTTGGAGAAGAGGTCGCAATGGCCATGGAGGCCGTCGCCATCCCTTCACCACTTGCATCATCATCATCATCGGAGATGTACTCTTCATGCGCCACCAACCCCTTTTGTGCACCTTCTTGGTGAATTTGTTCTTGTTTGGGAAGGACATGGCCTTGTCTTTGCAAATATGCTTGCCACCATTGTCTTCCCTCTTCTCGTAGGGGCAATCTACGACAAAGTGACTCACATTGTCACAATTGTAGCACGTTCTCACACATTCATTGCCCTTGGAGCCGCTTGAGTTGTTCTTGGAGAAGTTGGGCCTTGAGTTTCTCTTGTTTCCCCCAAAATTGCCTTGACGCAAGAGCCATGTGCTCGTGGTTACCATATTTAGTGTCTTTGGGGCAACTTTGTTCTTATTCCGAAATGCCCTTGGCCTTCAAAGCAAGGTTGGGCTTGTTTGACCGTTGAGCTCACGTAAGGGCATTATTGGCGGTCTTGTTCAAGATATTCATAGCGATGAATTCATCCAACACATCACTTGAGGACAAGGTATGGAAGTCTGGTCTTTGATGAATCATAGAGGGCATGGCCTTGTTGTGGGGACTGATTGCCTTGAGGAACTTACGCTTGATCCAACTATCATATGCATCTTTACTCCCATGATCTCGAAGTGAGACCACGAGAGTGGTCAACCTCCGGTAGAGCTCACAAGGATCTTCATCATCATTCATCACAAACTCATCGGCCTCATCAAGCACCACTTTAAAGTTGGAGCATTGAATTCTCGAGCTTCCCTTGTACAAAGATACAATATGTTCCCAAGCATCTTTTGCAAGAGTGAATGGCCGCAAGTGAGCTAGCGCTCCAGGAGGCATTGCAGCTTGAAGAATGAATAAAGCGGAATGGTTGTATGGATTGTCTGCTTCTTCTCTTGGAGTGAAGTTGTTTCGATCATCCGGGTAGAAGCCATTCTCAATAATCCTCCAAAGATGAGTTGATCTCTGATTCAAATGACACTTGATATGAAAAACCCAATTACGAAAATAATTTAAGAGAAGCTTAGGAGGAAGACCAAGATGGTTGATATGAGGTGCTTGGACTGGCCCTCCATAGGTTGGGGGAGGGGCAACCGCGACATGCGTGCCTGTCCAATTCTTTCCTTTAGGCAAAGGATTCTTATCACTACTAGCCCCCTCCTTAATGGAGTTGGCATCCGACTCCGCGGTAGTGGGTTTAACCATTTAAAGCGGACCAGTAGAAAGTTTGAGGCCCTCAAGGAAATCTTTAAACAAGGATTTGACCTCGGTCATCGTAGTGGTTTTAAGTGAGGCAATAGCCTCATTCAAATCCTCTCTAGTGATCGTGGCCACCGCTTCGGTCGTGGGTGGCCCATCCCCACTAACCCCGTCGCCAACCATACTCTTTAGGTGGTTAAGCCCTTAAAAATAGAAGAGGCTCTGATACCAATTGAAAGGATTGATATGGTTGACTAGAGGGGGTGAATAGGCAACTACAAATTTTTAGCTTTTCTTGTCAATTTAGGTTAAGCAACAAATAGGTTGTCGAGATATGCAACTAGATGAACAACCTATATGATGCTAACAACAACAACCACACAAATGAGCAAAGGATACAACACAATACAAGATTGCACAAAGTAAAGGTAAGAGATAACCACAAGTGGAGCCAGTGAAGATGAGGATGTGTTACCGAAGTTCCTTCCCATTAGGGGGGGGTACATCTTTGTTGGTGTGGTGTCGAGGCACAATGCTCTCCAAGAAGCCACTAGGGCCACCGTATTCTCCTCACGCCCTCGCACAATGCAAGACATCGTGATTCCACTAGTCGTGCCCTTGAAGGCGGCAATCGAACCTTAACAAACAAGGTTGGGGAAATCTTCACAACTTAGTTGGAGGCTCCCAACACCACCACGAAACGTCACCATGATGGATTGTGGATCTGAGGTGACCTCTTCCGTCTAGGGTGCCCAGACACCCAAGAGTAACAAGATCCACAAGGGATTAGTGGGGGGATCAAATATCTCCCGGAGGAAGTGTAGATCGGCACCCTCTCAACCAAACCCTATAATATGAACATCTTATGTTCGCTAGGGAGAGAGATTGGACGAAAATGGAGCTTTGAGCAACAACGGAGTTTGGGGAAGAAAGAGGTGGGTCTTCTTGGGGAAGAAGACACCCTATATATAGTGAGGATAAATCCAACAGTTTTTCTGTTCATAGCCCGCACACAAGTGCTACTATCACTCTAGGAGTGGTACTACTGCTCAGACGGCAGATTCCAGAACACAGTGCATGGGCAGAGCACCCCGAGGCCGTAGTGTTGCCGAAGCGGTACTATCGCTCACCCCAGCGGTATTACCGCTTAGGGTGCAGTGTAAAGGAAAAAAAGCGATGGTAGGGCATAGTACGGCGGCAGTACCACAGTGGTGGTACTACCACGCTCTACTGCCACGATGTGGCAAACCGGTCTAGAGGCATATAAATAAGCGGTAGTGGCGGCGGTAGTGATTGGGCGGTAGTACTGCTTACAAGCGGTACTACCGCTCTACTACCGCTCCACTTCCGCTTATGGTTCTGAGATACAGCGTGATCCACAGAAGTGGAGCGGTAGTAGAGATGGAACTACCGCAAGCGCTATTACTGCTCTACTTCCGCTCAACTACCACTGAGCGTGAATAGACAACAGAACACTATCAATAAGCGATAGTATGCGCGGAACTGGATCAGCGGAAGTACCGCCCAATCGGTACTACCACTACCTCAGGACTTTTTCTTAGAAGAAGAAGGGATGAACTCCATAGGTGCGGGAATGGAAGTGGGTGCAAATGAAGATCTGTATGTGATGATTCCACCCAAACCATTCCGATGCGGGCCCCTCTTAATAGTACGATTTTCCTATGACTCAAGTCCGCCGAAAAAGAAACGCAGGAAAAATAACCGTCTTCGCTCTGTATCTCTGAGGGGCTCGAATCATTTTGTGCCATACGATAGATTATCTAAAATTTTCAATGCACACATTAGTCCGCAAATGCATTGTCATCAATAACCAAAACCACTAAGGGAGAAGTATGCCCTAACAGCGGAGGCCCAGATCTGTGCCACCTCATTCGCTAAGGGGCAGGCTTTTTGCTTCAACAGTTTGGATTTCATTGCCGATGACCACGATAAGTTATGGGTGTGTGATTGCGGCATTGATCATGTAGGGGAACATGCTATGCAGCAAAAAAATACGGACACAATCATGCCAAAATCACTGGGAGATTATGTGTAATGATCAACTCACCAATAAATCCACACAATGGAAGTAAAGGAAGGATAATTGGTGCAGCGCGACGATTCCCGCAACTAGATTATGCCTCCTAGTCGCATTTGCCATCTATTTCTTGTCCAAGATGACCTCCTACTTCTCTGACATTTGGCTAGCTGCCCCATTGCACTTCTTCCACTTCTTCCCCCTCTCCCTTGGCACACGGGTTATCGGTGCCAGACATCCTCCACTTGATGCACCATCTTAATACACTAGGGTACTTGAGTCACTTAGCATTAGCAGCCTTGAGTCAACTAGCCAAATAACTCCACTTGCTTGGTCTGGTAAATAGCTTATTTTTGGTCCACTTGTATATTGTCCTCGCGAACGTGGGATACCAAATGAATCACATGATGAGCAATTTACGACATAGATATAATAAAACATATGATGGACTTTGTAGGAAGCAAAAGTTATGTAATCGACCAGTCCCATTCCACCCGGTGCACAGTTCCTAATTTGGGCGTATGCACCACAATATTTGTTAATCAATCACTACTGCGGGATTCTACTAACGCGACACTACAATCATAGACCCTTCGATGAAACTGTGTGTGATGCATTAATCGCAAATGGTGATGTAAAGAAACCGTCAAAAATGATACGAAACATTTGCGATGGCAGAGACATCAAACATGTTTCACATTATAGTTACATGTGCAATGCGTGTCATACGGTTCACTCTAATGAACTGTTTGTGATGAGGCGGAACAACAGAAAAGGGCAGCTAGATGAAGGTGTGTGCGATATACGGCATACGGTTCACTCGGATGAACTGTTTGTGATTAGGCAACACAAAAGAAACGGCCAGCCAGATCAAGGCGTGTGCGATAGAGGGCATACAGTTCACTCAGATGAACTGTTTACGTTGAGCTAAGAGAAAATTAACGGTTCAACTTAACAAGGTGTGTGTGATACGCGGCAAACAAGTTTGTAATCAAAAATGTGTGCGAAGAACGTTAATAACATAGACGATTGCTGCTAATAAGATGTGTGTGTTGTGTGATGTGATTGCTTACAGAACAACAATATATA
>NC_041385.1:384825628-384828218 GCF_002162155.2 Triticum dicoccoides | reverse complement strand
CAGTTACATAGATGGTTACTACACACATAACATTTGCACACATCAAAGTAACATATTACATGCATAATTACATAGGTGGCTACTACACACATGACATTTGCACACACCAAATTAAACTATTACATGCATAATTGCATGGGTCGCTACTACACACATGACATTTCCACACACCAAAGTAAACTATAAATTACATGCATGATAACTAGGATAAACGATCATCTGATCATCATCTACTTCTTGTGATGCTTGCTACCACTGCTCTGCTGGTGGCTTGATCCGAATTAGAGTTGTGTGTGCGATACGTGGCATACGTTGATCCATCCGAGCTGTTTGTGATGGAATAAGTCGTGTGTTAGGCACACGATTTTCGTGAATGAATTGTGTGCTATTTGAAAACATTTACAAATAGCCCAGCACTGTCAATTTTGGTGCATGAATGACCCTAATTCTTGTTGGACCTAATTGGGATTGCTTATAATATTACTGTCTTAATTAAAGAAATGGCAAGAGTAGCGACCAGACCTCAAACGGTCAAGTCTCTGTGCATAACTGTCATCCCTGGATCAGTAATGCTGACATGCACAGTACTCGAGGAATTATAACAAAGTTCCAATCACACACTTATTACATTGAGTCCTCATAAAGAGTATGATTACATAAATAAATCATGGCTGAAGGCCATCTAAACTTGATAATTGCGGAAGCTTCGAAGGTAAATGAGTCCATCAACTCCAATGGCATAGCTGAGTGCAAAACAACGACCTATCGCACCTTATTCGTCGTCAAAGTAGTATGCAACATAAGACGTTGCAGCCCGAAATGGGTCAGCACATGGAATATGCTGGCATAGTTACACTGTAAAGCAATGATAATGCAAGAACAATATCTACATGCAATATTTGGCTGGTGGAGGGTGTAAGTTTCCATGATTTTTGCATAAAGCTAGTTTTTCCCTACAACAAAGGAATAAATTTATTTAACTACTCCCATGTTGCCCATTATTTGAGAAGGTAACCCCAACTCAAATCCCAATTAAAAGTATCATCATTAACCCAACATCATAATTAATTAAAGTAATGTGATGAGATCACATCAATAGATTCAAGTACTAGATACTCAAGATGTCCATAACCGGGGACACGGCTAACCATGACTAGTTTATACACTGTATAGAGGTTTATGCACTTTTCCCCACAAGACTCGGCCGCATCCATGATCGGATGATCGAGACATAGTCTTTCTGAAGCATTAACTCTCTACTCGGGGTAGACAGTACCATCTACATCCCTCTACATCTGCTAGTCTACCTCTTCAAGAGCTCACGCAACTTACTCAACTATGCCAAAGCCCAAAATGGCTTGTGGCTGCACACGGAAGTTTCTAGCATGAATAATCTTATGTTCCCTTTGAGCCTGGGTGGCATTCCATAGGATAATCACATGGTAAGCCCAGGATTTCCAAAAACAGGCAACATTGGGTTCCCCAGGTGCCTCAACCAATCCACCCAGATGTGTATTAAAGTTGCCACCTTAATGTTATCCATGATTAAAATAACTCTCAAACTTCCATGTGTGAATCATGATCTAATCCCCGTCTACGAGCATGGCTAAGCAATAGTAAACATAATGTATATTGTTGCGGTGATCAAAAGGTATTAGGTTCCTACCTCAAGCACTACAACCAAAACCACATGTTCCCAATCCTACTCATGCAAATATTTGAGGAGCAAAACTAATGCATAGTAAAAACTGGGTAGTAGAGAGTATGGTCAAAGTGTAACTTGCCTTGCTAACGATCTGCAAACTCTCGAGATTCGTAGTGACAAGCTTCGCACTCCGAGTAATCTAGCGTAGACAAATAATAGCATACATAAGCAATCACTCAAACAAAACACGAGAAAATCCGAGAAAAGATCCAAATCGGACACGCAACAAGCAAATGGCTTAAACTAACAAGAGTCAAAACCTAGCAACAATGTTAACATGTGAATTAGATCTTAGCAGTAGGTACAAGTGATTAGCTACATTTTCGTGAAAAGATTCAACTCAAATGGAGCAATGAAACTCAAAATACGAACGAAACAAGATCATTTACTAATATGGACTAAAGTCAATTTTACAGTAGCAAAACCATATTCAAATTGGTTAACTGGAAAGAGGGGTTCGAGACGAAGACTTTGGCGCTGGTTTCATCTAATTTGGATAAACGAATAAAAAGTTATACTAGTTTAAAGATCAGGGGCTAAATTGCAATAAAAATAATCACGGATAAGTCCCTGGCCGAAAATAAACTAAAAATAAAAAGACTAACGAATGAACGTTCGCTGTCTAAACTAATCTGGCGAATAATGTTCGTTAAAACGAACGAACGGACGAACATCCGCTAATAAAATAAACCAACGAAAAACCGATCTAAAACAAAACCGCAAAAAACCTAAAAAACGGGCGGGGCATCGGTTTTTACCGGTTAACCGGGCGAACCGGTCGGCGGCGGCTCCGATCTATGGCGGCGGCGAGCGGTCACGGCGGCGACGGCGGCATCCAGCGGCGCGGGGCGACGCGGGGCTGCAGTGCGAGGTGGTGGTGGCGGC
>NC_041385.1:384821171-384825312 GCF_002162155.2 Triticum dicoccoides | reverse complement strand
TGGGAAGCGGCGGCGGTAGCAGTGCAAGGCGGCGGCAGCAGCGGGGCTCGGCGGTGGCACGTCCGACTGCGGCGGCGCTCGGCGGTGGGGGTTCGACGGCTGCAGCGAGACGAGGAGGTGGCGGCGGCCTCGGGTGGCTATAAAAAGGGGCCGGGGGCTTCCTTGGGCGAGGGGCCGGAGGATTCCGGCCTCGGCATGGACGCCGAGGTCGACGCGGCGACGATGGCGTGCGGGCGGTAGAGACCGACGCCTGGTCGGGGGCGGTGCGGCGCTGAGCTGGGCTTGGCCCGCTCGACTGGGCCGTTGGCCCTGTCGGGCGACGGAGACTTTTTTTATATAATTTTTGCCCGAGAAAGAAATTCCTAAAAATACAAAATAAATTCTAAAAATGCCAAAACCAATTTTCTTCGTCTAAATAGAATATTTAGAAAATAGTGAACATTTTTCTGGCCTAAAAATGCAATTTTCAAAAATGCATTTTTTTCTAATTCAGATAAAATAGCAAATAAAATGCAAATAAAATAATAATTTGATTTTAAAATTCTTTCTCCAATATTTCCCTTAATTTGAAGAAGTCATATTATCTTCTCTCATTTATTTTTAATATCGGTAATAATTGGAGAGAAATTAATAAAATCAAATTGATCCTTCTTTAAATTTGAAATAAATTCAAATATGATTTTTGTGAAACCTCCAACTCTCTTCTTGGGTCCTTGAGTTGCTTAAGATTTCTAGGATCTCAACCAAATGCTATAATAATATGCATATGATGATCTATGTATAACATCCAAATTGAAAATTGGGATGTTACAGCAAGCCATTGGCCCAGTGTGAAAGAAAATATGGGTCAAAGTCGAGTTGAAAAGGGCAACAATATCTAACTCCAGTTTACAAATGGTACAAAAGCATGAGGATAAATTGTTCATCAGGTTTAGACAAAACCCAGATTAAACAGGGCAATAACATCTAACTACACCAAAGTTTGGGGCAGTCACAATCAAATGGATCGGTCTAATCCATAAAATCAAGATCCCGGGCCAGAAGTTCTATTGGTAAATGAGGACAAGTTGATATATATAGAAGCCGAGCATGTTCAGAAGCCCTTTTGTCCACCTGAAACTTCTTTTTGTGTTGTTCAACATTTGCACCCGTGAGAAATTTTTTGTTACAAAACTTAATCCTGACAGACAATTGTGCCCTTGCATTCAACATGAAGAATGTGACAAAGCTAGTGTTTGCATGGTTGGATGCATATCCTTCCAGCGTTACTATCATCAAAGGAATGTCATGAGATCTAAGAAAATCCTGGTGCTTCTTGAGCCATCGATTGGTTATACCTTTTTCTCCATGTGTTAGTTCCTAAATAGAGATGAAGATTGAAAACAGTTAATGTCTAAAAAAGAGTATGTCGAAGGAGCGATAGTTGAACGATTAATTATAGTACATTGTATATGGGCTTTCAATGTGCGTGAAATCATCACTTTTATATACAAATTCTCCAGACATCGAAAGCATTGCAGCAAGCCAATAATCTTGTTTGGATCAAAACACCACATACTGATATCTAAGGTCTTGACAGAATCCACCACCACTGATAGGATGGAGAAGCTCTTCATTGAGCATAGAACATAATATTAGTACCAAAAATGTACTCCAAGATGATACTTAACTTATATGCACAAATGAAAAATGCAGATTACAGAAGTGTACGTGGATAATATATTGTACCTGAATAAGTGTGGAACCAAACACCATCTTGAACCATGCAAACGGATCACAAATTGCACACAAGGTCTCCAGTTTAAGTGTAGAGACTATAGTTATTTGCGAAGGTGCTATAGAACAATCAAGGAGCAACCTTTGAAGTGAAGGGGCATCTTTGATGATGAGCTCTTGTCCAAAAAACAATTTCCTATGCTTACAAGGTGAGGTGACTTTATTTTTAGACAACGGATACGAATTTCTATTCCAAAAACAAGCAGCAAGCGCTCCAGGGCAGAGCAGCTGGAGTGGATGATCCTGTGAAGTGCGGCCTCTGACAGATCAACCACCACAAGCACAAGTTTTTTTAGTAGTGGGAGTTGAAGCATTTGTACCAGATTGTCTTCTAGATGGCACCGGGTGAAGGTGGCGGTGTGGAGAGAGGAAGAAAACCACGAGATGGACATCAGTGGTGAGGGTGCAGATGCAGCTGTTCGTGGTATGTTACATACATAGTCATGGTAGAACTCAAGCTGCTAGAGTATTTTGAATTGACGGGATGTCAGCCAGGCGGCCACCATGCAAGGTCCAGCAGGTAGCATGCTGGGATGCAGATGCATTGAACGGAGCCCTGGTGGGAGAAGATGATGGCTTCGGGGAGTTCAGAATCATCATCGACAGATAGCTGACGACAGTCAAGATTAAGAGGCGCGGCGCGCCACTAAATGCGCCACCGAGATGCGAGGACTTGTGTGTGGCAGCCATCCCTGGTGGGGGGAAGGGACATGATCTCCCCAAGGATGCCGTCCGGGAGATCACTAATGCGGTCCGTCGGAGATTCTATGGGTTCCTCAAATCCAGGGGTGTGGCCGCTTCTGACCGCGCTCCGGGGTGCAAGATCTACAACCGGTGACGCTGCTGGCCGGAGCCTCATCTGTGTACATACCAATCTGATTTTTTTGGGCAAAAACATACATGTAGGACATTCAAAATCAATTCTCAAGATCTGGAAGAAAAAAAGGCACAAACATATATGTAGGACATTCAAAATCAATCGTCAAGATTTGTCCATGAATTATTAGCACGCACGCTAACCCTAGTCGAACTATTAGCAAAAAATCATTTGTACAGAACAAACAATTAATCACTAACCCTATACGGATACCAGTCAAACAATCAATATAGTACATGCATCTAATGGATCTTAATTACTCTGATTTCATGGACTAAGAGAACATAACCAAAGGATATGTATTCCAAAAAAATAGAGGGTGTGGGGGAGTAACCAGAGAAAACACGTGATATGTTTGTCACACAAATGGGTATAGATGACTAACCGGTTTTCCGTCGGAGTCGCGGCCGTTGCCGGAGTTGTTGTGGACCTTTGGCTCTGGCTGGGGGCATGCCGGCACCGACGAAGTCAAGGTCGTGCTGCTGCCCGTGCTAGATCTCGGCGGCAGTGACAGCAACCTCTGTGCCCAGCTTCACGCGTTGCGCGGGTGTTCACCAGCCCTGGCATCGCCACTCCCTCCGATGGTGTGCTTCGGCGACATACTCATACACTCCAGACGGCGGTGACCGCTATGGACCGGGGGTGCAGCCGCCTATTATGGCCAGCGGCTCGGGCACGCCATTAACATGGAGCAGTGGGAGCGAGGCGGGCAGCGGTCAAAGGCAGTCTCGCCTCCCGGTGAGCCTGCACGGCGGACTTCTGGCATGCCTACCATTGTTTCACACAGCTACTCGCACGCCTCCCAGTGACACTGTGCAGCAAAAACGAGACCTGTCAATTCACACACCTGCACGCACGCCTCCCAGTCTGCCGACGTGGCGGACTGCTCGCATGCGTCCCGTCAACTCACGCCTTCTCGCATGGCACACGAGGCGTGTGGCGGCACGTGTATTGTTTTTTTGTTTTTATGATTAATTCTGCCACTTTATTGCTTAACTGAAGCATGGCACGTCTACATTGTTGGTCTAACGCGGACAGTCCGAATAAATAATCTGTATGTGATATTGGTTGCCAATTATTAACAATCTCCTGTTTGTAAGAACATTATATCAAAACTTGTCTCAAATTTCACGAAAAAATACAATATCACAGTCTACTAGTGTCCATATGACCATAAGACACCATGATAAGTTTCATGGATTTCAACTAAGTTTTGGATTTACTGAATTTTAAAAATCAATATTCTCAATATTTTGAAATTTCTTCCGCAGGGAAACATGCGCCCACGGACGCACATATGATTTTGCAATCCATTTTGGTGCACATGTAGCTCAAAATTGATTTTTGCACATTAAATCCCTAGGAAATCAATCAATGTATAAAACGGTCGAATGATCTTTGTTTTCTTAATTTTAACACAACACTCCTTTCTTCACATGTTCACTGCAGAAAAAATCTGACATGCCTCAGAGTGGCGGTGGTGGTGCG
>NC_041385.1:384771070-384820834 GCF_002162155.2 Triticum dicoccoides | reverse complement strand
ACGAGTTGTGAACCTCCGTGTGGGATATTATTGATCTTTTTGTGAGTCATATATGCCACATCAAAGTCGTGAATTGATTATTTAAAACATTACACAACCCTTTCATACATACATGTTTGGGCCACATGCATATATTGGTGGTCCTCCCGGACACTCCCTCATGTGGTAACCAGCGATGTGCCCATTCGTTAGCCTGCAAAGGTTTCCAGTTTCCACCGACAACGAGAGGCATTTGACCGAAGGTGGATTCTTCTTGGCATGTGTGCTATATGGTGTGGATCATGGTGAGATTCCATATCAAAGTTCGGGCCCGTGCGTACACATGAGTCCCTCCCGCCGGCTCGAAGTGAGGGGGCTACACGTCATGAACCTCGGTGTAGTGCGTTTCTGGTTTTTGAAACATGTGCCACATCAAAGTTGTGCATTGGGTATTCAAACATCACACAACACACCTATTTTGGGCACATGCACGCAGTGGTTGTCCTATGACACTCACTCGCGTGTGACTCTCTGTGGGCCTGCGAGTCGTCATCGATCTATTGAACCTACAGCGAGAGACAGGTTAATTAGACCAACAATGATCGTTCTTTTTTGGTTTGTGTTACATATATGCACGGTAGGGGTATGTAGTACATGTCAAAGAGGGTACAACATTTATATGTGTGTGTGTGTCATAAACTCGCTCCATGTGGGGACATTTTGGTTCCCTAGGCAGGTGCCACATCAAAGTTGTGCATTGGTATTCAAACATCACGCAACACCATGCAGGTGGTGGTTGCACTATAGGAACTCACTCGTGTGCGACGCTTCCATCTGTGGGCCCGCGAGGTTGTCCTCCATCACTTTGACCCAATGAGAGAGAGGTTAATTTGACCATCAAGGAATGATTCTTTTTGGTTTGTGCTACAGTAGGAGTATATATATACCACGCGTCGAATGGGGGGTAGCACATACCACGCATCATGAACCTCACTCTCTGTGGGGACTTTTCGGGTTCTGAGGTATAGGTGCCACATCAAAGTTGTGTGTTGCATATTCAAACATCACACAAGCACCTCTTTGGGCCACATGCAGACGGTGGTTATCATATATAGGATGCTCACTCAAGTGCAACGTACGCTTCGCTCTTGTGGGCCTCCGAGGTCGTCGTCCCACACTTTGACCCAACAAGAGAGAGGTGTAGTTTGACGAAAAAGGAGGATTAATTCTTTTAGGGATATGTAATGATAGGAGTATATACAAAGTACGTGTCGAAGGGGGGTTGGTACCAGCATATACTAGGTGTCATAAACCCCACTCGGTGTGGGGACTTTACGGATTTCGAGGCAGATGTTGCATCAAAGTTGTGCATTAGGTATTCAAAACATCACAACCACACACCTATCCACACACACACACACACACGTTTGGCACACATGCAAGCTATGGTGGTTATCCTCTGGCACTCACTCACGCGGTTACCGCATGCTTCCATCTATGGGCCCGCTTGGTCCATCACTTTCACCGACAGCGAGAGATGTTAATTAATTTGACTTAGGAGGGGATTAACTTTTGTTATCTCACGGTATAGATCATAATGTGAGATTACATATAGTGCATGTGTACACATGAATCCATCCCTCTGGATCGAAGTGTGGGGGGAGTGGCGAGCACACGACACATCATGAACCTCTTGCTTTGTATGGGGACTATGCGATTTTCAACGCATGCACCACATCAATGTTGTGCATTGGGTATTCAACTCTCACGCACCTCCATAAATATTTTGGGACACATGCGTGCAGGGGCGGACCCAGGACAAAAATGACCCGGTGTCCCATGTCCATCACATGTGTGGATATCAAGTAGTAATATACATAATAGTAACACACATAAGAATAAAATCTACATATAGAATATGATATAAGAGTGCATATGCTTACCAGAAATCCAAATATAAGAGGTTCACTTGAAATATTAGTTGATCATAGAATATGGAGCAATAGCAGAGCATCAAATTATGAAAATAAGTACGAAGGATGCTGACAAAATGCAACATTAGAGCTTTAATTGCCTACAGAACAAAAGAAACAAAACCACTTAGTAACATATTAAGTATAATTCTGCAATAAACAGATATGTTAAGACAAGTACCTTTTAAAAATATTTTTGTAAGTTCTTTCATGGCCCCAAAGCGATCAATTATCACTTCATTTATAATCTTGCCAAGTCGCCGGAAGCCGGATCAGTGGGGAACTAAAATTTATGGCTGATAACTTTTCCATTTTAAGTCCATAAACTGAGCTTCTACTACAATTTAAGATTTTTTTTCCCCAGCCGTTATTAAGATAATTAAAATTTGCACAAAGAAAAAAAAATAACTATAAAAAATATTACTATACTTGAACTGCTAGGTATATAATTAGACTTACTTGACATTGTGCATGTGCGTCCAGCCGGTAGGTGCTCAAGAGTATCGCGGTCTTTTCTCCAATCTCCATTAAATTCTCTAGCCCTATTCAGTAGCCCTAGTGCCCTATGGTAGAAAAGCAATCAAGAATTGGATTCTGGATGTTATAGATGCACATCGCATTGGGGATTTGCGGCTTTGGTGCAGCAGCAGATGTACCAATTTAGTTCCCCGCTGATCCGGCTTCCGGCGACTTGGCAAGATTTGGCGTTCCTGACGACTTGCAGCGAGCCTGACGAAGCAGACCAAGAGACGGAGGCGCAGGTATGAATCAGATCGATAGATGTGGTGTGGAGGACCTGGCGTGGCGGCGAACTGCTCGTACGCGGCGGGCGGCGAGTTGGATACTTAAAGTGGGCCGCGCTAGCAGCTGTTCTCCTTGCTGGGCCGCATGGAGCAGTACCGGTGTCCCACACTCTTTTTTACCGGTGTCACTTTCTATTGGGCTCCATGGTTACAAGGTAACGAGATTTTTTACCCGGTGTCCTGTGCTACCTGCTGGGTCAACGTGGGCTCGCCCCTGCATGCATGCAATGGTTGTCTTTGGACACTCTCACTTGCTTGGTTATTGATGACAAGCCTATATATTTGTAGGCCCGCTTGGACGTCCATCATTTCGACCAACGACGAGAAAGGTTACCAGGGTGGATTCTTCTTCTTTGGTTCGTGTTACCGTATGGTAGGTCGATCATTCCAGGCCTAATTAATTAAGTTTGAGCGCATGCTATGTGTCGTGAACCCCCGCTCAGTGTGGCGGTTTTACGCTTCCAGAGCATGGTGCCACATTAAATTTGCGCATTGGGTATTCAAACACCGCACACCACTTCCATATACATATGTTTGGGCCACATATATGCACAGAGTGGGTTTTGTCTCCAGGCACTCCCTCATGAGGTTACCGGTGACAAGCTAGCCCATTTTTGCGGGGCCGTGTGGACGTCCATCACTTTGACCAACAACAAGTGAGAGAGGTTATACAACCAAGTTGGACTTTGCTTGGTCTGTGTTACAATACGTCTTGGTGAGATGCCCTCTCCCCCGACATGTGTGGGGGGGCTAGCTACTTCGCACTACCTGCAACCTCCGTGGGATCGAGGAAGTCCGGTTAATTTGCGAGGCACACGTGCCACATCAAAGTTGTGAATGGTAGTTAGATATCACACCACATCCTTTTCATACATATAGTAGGGCCACCCGCGGGTGGTTCATACGTGGTCTCGTCCATCTCGCGCCACAAGCACACATTTGTGGGTCGGCACACAGTCCACCTTTGTTCGGAAGCAAAAGGGGAAGTTTGACCATGATGGACTCCTATAGGTTTTGTGTTACGGTAGGGTGAGATTTCTGACCTAGCTATTTGGGGGCATGCGTTCGTAGCTAGGATTCCCTTGCTGCCGACACGAAGTGGGGTTCGTAGGGGGTGGCTGACTAGCAATATTGTGCACTTTTTGCTACAGGTGCCACATCAAAGTTGTGCATTGGGTATTTGAACACCAAACCACCATTTTCATACATATATTTGGTCCACATGCAAGTGTGTTCGTGTTCTAACCCTTTCCCGTGTTATTCTTTTTACCAAATTTGTAAACAGCAGACGAGTTGGATGTAGCCACCGTCTGCAATTGGGGACGCAATAGACATGGTTCGCTCAGACTACCCTTGTGCCACGCCTGTGCCCCTGTCACTCACATCAGCACAATAGATTGGGCTCCACGAGGCTTGCCACCCGCTCTCGAAAATATCTACTACCTTGCAATCTTGAAAGTATCTACCATATGGGAGGTTTTTATGTTTGATAGCACACGATTAGTTTGTATGGACCGTGGGCGATTGTTGTTACTCCCGCTCAGCTTTCCTTGATTCAAATTTTCAGTAGCCCTGGCATTTTACTCCCGCCTGCATCCCTCGCAACCTCAAAAATATCTGCTCACCTGGAGGTTTTTCTATTTGATAGCACATGAATAGTATGTTTTGACCGTGTGCGATGTCTATAACTCCCGCTCTGCTTCTATCCCTTGACTCAAATTTTTAGTAGCCCCTACTGCCACCTCTGCATCCCTCGCAATCTCAAAAATATCTGCTCGCCCTTGATCCAAATTTTCAGTAGCCCCGGCATTTTACTCCCGCCTAGTAAAAGTTTCAGTTGTCGCGGTATTTCCTCAAACACCACCTTTTGGCCCACCTCCACACACACACACCACCCCTCCCTCGTTCGAAACCATTGGTAGGTCACCGCCATCGCCGCCGCCACCTCCATCGTCAACCCCTGCATGTGTGTCGGGGAGCTCGAGGAGCCAATGGCCCAAAAGAGGTTTATTGCAGCCTCTTCGCCTGACATCAGTGAGGTGGTCGCCGAGGTGTCCCCATCATCCTCCGTGGTCTCTTTACCGAGTCGTCGTCAGTCAGTCACCTGATCCGCCCGCGGCCGGGCCCCTATGCTGGTTCGAGGACTTTCCCATCCTCCCTCAGCCCCAGCCGCCGACGAGGTCCTACCTCAGGGTCTAGCAGCGGTGGTGGGGGACGTGGATTGCCGAGATTATGGAACAGGAGATCCACACCCGTCGGTGGCTCGGTAGCTTCAACACTGTCGAGCTCGCGACCATGGAGTACGACCACTGAGAGGTCCACTACCATTGCGTCGTGTCTAGGCTCAATTTCCCCTTCGGCACACGTCCGGTCGACCTCGTCCTGCCGGAGCGAGGGGTGGTGAGCTCGGCTATGGCACAGGAGGACCGTGAGGCGAGGGAGCGCCTCGAGGCCGAGGCCGCTAACAAGGCCTACATGCAAGAGCTCCACCGGCAGCACCCGGAGCTTGTGGAGGCAGAGCGGATGATCTTTGCCGGCGTGAAGGGCAGTGAGGCTATCGTGCTCTTCTCCGATGATAAGGTCGAAGGCGGCGAGGGCGGCGGGGCGGAGGGCCTCGAGGTGCGCGGCGAGGACGAGGAGATCAACGTCGATGAGTGGCGCAGTGTCTTCCCCAACGACCCTGATGATGGCACCGGCCCGGACATGGCTTGCGGCACACCGTACCTGACAAGAAAGGATTGGCTCGACCTCCACTTCGACCGAAAGTAGTTTAGTTTAGTCTAAATTTATGTTTTATCTTTGGTTATGCAAAAATATCTATGTTTATGTTTGAATGCATGCTACTTTTGGTTGAACCTGCTTTGAACTTGATCAAATTGAAGTTTACAATGTTAAGTTTAGGGGATCGACTAGAAACGGCCAAAAATTGTTGGAGTATATATATACTCCACTAAGGGTTTTAGTCTGTTAGTTTTTAGGGGATCGGCTAGAGATGGTCTTATGCCCTGTTTATTTCAGTTATTCACAATGTGATGCTCTATATGTGCAACTATTTGCCGTGTATTTTAATTTCATTAATAACAGTTTCAGCAATACCACTATGAATTACGATATTTGGTTGCTGTTAAGGATGTTGCAGTTAACACGCCTTTTCATTTTTAACAATAACTAGTGTACTTTAGACCTGCACAATGCCACTTTGAATGACTATATTTGCTTTTTTTTAATGTTATGCATGTTGCAGTTAACACACCTTTCAACTTCTTGTTTTGCTTAACTAGCGTTCTTAAACCTGCATACTGAAGCTATCGTTTGTAGATTATGTTGTCTACCATGGATATATTTGGTTGATGTTTAGCCTGTTGTGCTTAACATGCCTTTAAATGTACTCACACGGGACAATATTGGGAACAGTTGCTATCTTTCATTGAGGTTAGTTTCATTGCATTGCTTATATATATTCACTGTTCAGGATATCGGTAGCTGGTACCATATAGCCAGGGGGCTGATAAGGGATTAATCGTCGAATCGGACATTTCACTGAATATATCTGCAACCCATTTACCGGTAGGGTAACTAGGGCCATATTTAATATATTTGAGGCTACATAGCAACATGCATTATATTGAATGACTAAATATGCAATCCCAGGCTAGATAGCAACAAGGAAGAGTGTTACCTTAATATTCTGATGATGTCTAGATATACATGGAAGAGCAGCAGCAACAACAACAACAATAACAACATAGCAGCAGTTAATTGCAATTAATCGGCCGATATTTGTAACAATGTAATAAACTCCATCCGTCGGGTAATATAAGATGTTAATTCATCCAACATGTGAGTATATTGGATGTAATAAGATCTTACATAATGAAACGGAGGGAGTGTTTGATGAGGACATCAATACAATTGTTACACCCACAGCCCCTGCTGCCATACATATTGGACCAATTACTAGAGCACGCGCACGCCAATTAAATTACCGGGTACTTTCGTTTCTTGGTAATGATTCTAATATTCATGAGAATATGATGCTACCTAAATTGGATACATTTATTTTGCTTACAAATGAAGGGCCTAGCTTGGAGAAGGATGAACATTGGAACAAGTGGCATGTGCAAGGGGAACAAGAACGGAGTTTCAAGTGATGATTTCAGGACTATGAGCCACCGTAATGAGTGCATGAAGGCTTGGACGAAATATACAAGATGCCACTTCACAAATTTCGTCAAGAGGCTATTATAGGTGTTGCGTCACCTTATTATTGGGTCAGGCCCGTGTAATTTCGGAATTCATAAGTATAGGCTGTTTTAGAGTCTATATGTGTGGGGAAACTAGCGACAGGGTTGGTTTCGGACCCCTCTTCCAAGGGTCACGAAATTCACCCCCTCTACCTCCATATATACAGCCCTTAGGGCATTGTTTAGGCTTTGGGACTTGTTTACTTAAAAGTTAGCCAACGCAACTTCGCGTACTTCGTTTGTGTCCAATGACTAGACCAAGACCGCTTCGGATCCCCACCATTATCAATACTTAATCCATATTCGCCATATTCAGACTGCTTTGTCATATTCTTGCTTGTTCTTCGATTTCTTGCAGGAATACACCTTCGTGGTCAGGTTGATCGTGCTCCGATGTGGTCAATAACCTCTCAGAGTTGGTTTAGCGATTGCTAAGGCGCTACGTCGTGCATGTTTGTAGTCGGATCGTCAAAGTCGACTCCATGAAATCAATAGTTATCATCTATCGAAAGATCGGGACACCCCACCTCTATCAAGTGGTATCAGATTTCCAGGTTGCTCGGTGAGATTTTACAGTCTTTCGTAGTTTAGATTGAGTCTGTTCTTCATACCTACAATCCACGAAAAAGCCACAGAAGAAAAATTAGGGTTATCTAATCATATCTGAACCAATCTGAGCCTTTGCATAGTCTTTCCAGTATTTTGCTTTGTTGAATTTGCGGTTGCATCGTCGTGTCAAGTTGTTGGTCTTAGCATCTAGTCTTTCAGAGTTTTGAGTTCTGGTCATAAGTTGTCACGCCGCCGCCGCACCATCATCATCGCCCCTGTCATCTACCACCACCGCTTATCCGCCACCACTTTGGACCCGTATCCATATACCACCACTAATTTGTATCCATATACTATCACCGATCCGTATCCATATAACACCACCGATCTGTATCCATATACCACCACCACTACCATATACCACCACCGCTGCCATATCCCACCACCAATCCGAGTTCTTTTCATATTAGGTTTGTTTCCGAGATCCATCTATTTTCCGATTCGTGTTTCTTTGCCTGAGTAGGTTTCGAAAAAAAAGAGTCTGGAGACCCCCGGGCAGTTTTTAGGCCAAAATTTCGGCGACCGAAAATATTTTTTCCCTATCCTGTTTTTAGGTCCCAAGGAGCCTTTTGAGATACTCGCCATCATAGTGGATTTTTGTTGCACTTTTTCGTCGTTGCTACCCTGATTTCCAAAAAAAATAGTCAAAAATTTTCGTGCCTATCCTGTTACTTCGACTTGGGAAGAGTTTTGAGACACTCGCCATTATAGTGAATTTTCACAAAAAGAAAGAGGAGAAAAAAAAGAGCGATTTTTTTCAGAGTGTATTTTTTCCTTGTTTATGTGATGCGTCGTGATTTTGTTAGTGTTCTAGGCTCACGTCTCTAGCACGGTCTAGCCTAGGACCGGCACAGTACTGTCGTTGAGCGTGTATTCAACTTTGCATCTCTGAATTGATTATTGCTGACATTTTTGCTACCATATCATAAGCCTTCCTAGCTCCACATACATCTATGTCGTGATTTTGACACCACCTGGCAATCGCTCTGTCCAAGCTTTGAGATTTTTGACTAGAACGGATGCCGATCACCATGTGCTGCTGGGTAAGAACTGGTAAGAACTTGAGGTTTGCTTGACAGATTTGTGACACCCCGCCACTTTCTAATAGTCTGTAGGATCATATTCTTGTGTGTTTCTATTGCTGCTAACCGACGAGATTGACTGGGAGAACATGATGAACAAGGAGTTGCATGATAAATTTCAGCAAATGATGAGTGGCCAGGTGGGAGATGTGCTAAACAGATTTGAAGAGGCCATGGAGAAGATAGATGGCATGGAGAAGCCGTTCGAGACAAAGCTGGATAACAAGTTTAATGAATTGCTCACGCATCTTCCCCAACCACCACCATCTACACCTGTCACACCTCTGCAACGACAACAACAACGCCCCCTTCCGAATCAGTTAGAACGAGCAAGCGTGTTCCTATTGAGGATGGCCAAACTTCTGGTGCTGCTGTACCTACTATTGATGCTTCTTTGGCTCCTGCTACTGTTGCTGCCGAGGAGGATGACAATTATGCGGGTGATTATGAAGATGAGGTTGATCAAAAGCAGAACTACGTGCAACCACCAGCACCAGGTCATCCACATGCATATAATCGCAATGGTAGGGGTGCACTACCAGCTCAGGTGTGAGATTATGACCATGTTCCTAAACTAAAGTTGAATATTCCACTATTTGAGGGTCGATACATTCCTGATGTCTATCTTACTTGGGAGTTAGAAACTGAACAATGTTTAACATGCTTACAATATCCTGAGGATAGACGTGTTGCTGCTGTTGTATGTGAATTCACTAGCTTTGCTTTTGTTTGGTGGTACGAACATTGTAGATTATATCCTATTCCAGCTACTTTGGCTACTTTGAAAACTGATATGCATACTCGTTGGGTTCCACCATATTATTAATGTGAATTACTTCAAAAACTGAAGTGTTTGAGACAAGGGAAGTTTTTTGTAGAGGAGTATTATCAGGAATTACAAACTGGCATGATTAGATGTGGTATTGTTGAGGATAATGAAGTTATGCTTGCACATTTTATGGGTGGATTAAATAAAGAGATTCAGACCATTCTAGAGTATAAGGAGTATAATAATACCACTAGTTTATTCCATCTTGCTTGTAAAGTTGAACGTGAAGTGCAGAATCAACGGGCATTGGCGAGAACTAATTTTTCTGTAGGTCGATCTTCATCATGGACACCACGTACATCCTCTACTCCCACACATCCTACTGAGGCACCACTGACTTCAGCCACCAATTCCAATCGAGATACAAGAAAACAGGCACCACCACCATCACCATCTTCCAGGAGTACACCTTCCGGTTCCGCATAGAGCACTTCTTCATCCATGGTATCAACAGGGCAACCACATGATATTATTTGTCGTCGTTGCAAGGGTGGAGGTCATTATGCGAGAGAATGCCCATCTAAGTGTGTGATGATTGCTACTTAGGATGGTTGGTATGAGGCTGCTAGTGACTACGATGAGGAGACTTTGGCTCTTATTACAAGTGAAGATCACTGTGGAGATGATTCTAAACATGAGACACAATACATGGCTGCTGAAGACGCTGACAGGCATGAAAGTTTAGTTGCTCAACGTGTTTTGAGTGTGCAGGTCACACAAGATGAGCAAAATCAGAGGCATAATTTGTTCCATACAAAGGGAGTTGTGAAAGAACGTTATGTTTGCGTCATCATAGATGGAGGGAGCTGCAACAACTTGGCTAGCATGGAGATTATGGAGAAGCTATCTCTCACCACAAGACCACATCCACATCCTTACTACATCCAATGGTTCAACAACAGCGGCAAGGTTAAGGTAACATGTATTGTTCCTGTGCATTTTAGTATCGCTACATATGCTGATTTTATTGATTGTGATGTGGTACCCATGCAAGCATGTTCCTTCTTACTTGGTAGACCATGGCAATTCGATAAAAATTCTGTAGACCATGGTAGAAACAATCACTATACTCTTGTTCATAAGGATAAACATATTACTTTGCTTCCTATGACTCATGATTCCATTTTGAAAGATGATATTAATCGAGCTAGTAAAGCAAAACAGGAACAAAATAAGAGTGAACAGATAGTGGCAAAAGAATTTGAGCAACAAATGAAACCTAATAATAAACCATCTAGTGTTGCTTCTGAAATTAAACTGAAAAGTGGATGTTTACTTGCCACCAAATATGACATTGATGATCTAGATTCCAGCAAATCTTTTTGCTATGCTTTTGTGTGCAAAGAGGCATTATTTTCATTCGAGGACGTGCCTTCCTCTTTGCCTCTTGTTGTCACTAACATTTTGCAGGAGTTTGCTGACGTCTTTCCACAAGACGTGCCACCGGGATTACCACCTATTCGATGGATTGAGCATCAGATTGACTTAATTCCCGGTGCATCACTACCCAACCATGCACCATACCGTACCAATCCAGAGGAGAAGAAGGAGATTATGCGTCAAGTACAGGAGTTGCTCGACAAAGGTTATATACGTGAATCTCTTAGGCCTTGTATTGTTCCTATTATACTAGTGCTAAAAAGGATGGTACATCGCGCATGTGTGTTGATTGTAGAGGCATTAATAATATTACTATTCGTTGTCGTCATCCTATTCCTAGGCTAGATGATATGCTTGATGAATTGAGTGGCTCTACAATATTCTCCAAAACTGATTTGCGTAGTGGATACCATCAAATTCATATGAAATTAGGAGATGAATGGAAAACAACATTTAAAACTAAGTTTGGATTAGATGAGTGGTTAGTCACGCCTTTTGGGTTAACTAATGCACCTAGTACCTTCATGAGATTAATGAACGAAGTTTTACGTGCTTTCATTCGATGATTTGTGGTAGTCTATTTTGATGAAATACTGATTTATAGCAGATCTTTGGAGGAACATTGGGAACATTTACGTGTTGTTTTTATTGCTCTATGTGATGCACATTTGTTTGGTAACCTTGGGAAGTGCACCTTTTGCACCGACCGAGTATCTTTTCTTGGCTATGTTGTTACTCCACAGGGAATTGAAGTTGATAAAGCCAAGATTGAAGCCATTGAGAGTTGGCCGCATCCCAAAACGGTCACACACGCGAGGAGTTTTCTTGGCCTCACTGGATTTTATAGGCGTTTTGTGAGAGATTTTAGCATCATTGTTGCACCTCTCAATGAGCTTACAAAGAAGGATGTGCCTTTTGTTTGGGGTATTGCACAAGAAGAAGCCTTCACGGTATCGAAAGATAAGTTGACACGTGCTCCTTTACTCCAACTTCCTGATTTTAATAAGACTTTTGAGCTTGAATGTGATGCTAGTGGAATTGGATTAGGAGGTGTGTTATTACAAGATGGCAAACATGTTGCATACTTTTCTGAAAAATTGTGTGGGCCTAGTCTAAATTATTCTACTTATGATAAAGAATTATATGCTCTTGTTCGGACTTTAGAAACGTGGCAACATTATTTATGGCCCAAAGACTTTTTTATACATTCTGATCATGAATCTTTGAAACATATTAAACGTCAAGCTAAACTGAATCATAGACATGCTAAATGGGTTGAATTCATTGAGACTTTCCCTTATGTCATTAAACACAAGAAGGGTAAAGAAAATGTTATTGCTGATGCATTGTCTCGTCGCTATACTATGCTTTCACAACTTAACTTCAAAATATTTGGTATGGAGACCATCAAAGATCAATATGTGCATGATGCTTATTTTAAAGATGTATTGCAGAATTGTAAAGAAGGAAGAACATGGAACAAGTTCGTCATTAATGATGGATTTGTGTTCCGTGCTAACAAGCTATGCATTCCAGCTAGCTCCGTTCGTCTTTTGTTGTTGCAGGAGGCACATGGAGGAGGATTAATGGGACACTTTGGCGTGACGAAGATGGAGGACGTACTTGCTACACATTTCTTTTGGCCAAAGATGAGACGGGATGTTGAGTGTTTTGTTGCCCGCTGCACTACATGTCAAAAAGCTAAGTCATGACTCAATCCCCATGGTTCATATATGCCTTTGCGTGTACCTAGTGTTCCTTGGGAGGATATATCTATGGACTTTGTTTTAGGTTTACCTCAAACAAAGAAGGGGGGGGATAGCATATTTGTTGTTGTGGATAGATTCTCAAAAATGGCACACTTTATACCATGTCATAAAAGCGATGATGTTGTTAATGCTGCTGATTTGTTCTTTCGTGAAATTATTCGCTTGCATTGATAGAGGCTAAGGTGTCCCGTCTTTCGATGAGATAATGGATATCGCTTTGGTGGAAGTCGACTTTGACGATCCGACTACGAACGTGCGAGGACGTCGCCCCTTAGCAATCGCTAAACCAACTCCGAGAGGTTATTGACCACGCCGGAGCACGATCAACCTGACCACGAGGGTCTGTTTCCTGCGAGCAAACGAAGAACAAGCAAGAAACTGAGATTGCAATCTGGATATTGTGATATAAGATGAAAGCTTTATTGATCAAGGTGGGGTTCTGTGACACCTTTGTCTGGTCGTTGAACACAAACGAAGTACGCGAAGTTGCAGCTATGGCGAACTTTAATCTAAACAAAACCCAAAGTCTAAATGATGCCCTAAGGGCTGTATATATGGAGGAAGAGGGGGGGGGGGATTTCGTGGCCCTTGGTGGAGGGGTCCGAAATCAACCCTATCTCTTGTTTCCCCACACATACGGACTCTAAAAATAGCCTATACTTATGTATTTCGAAATTACATGGGCCTGGCCCAATAATAAGGTGACGCAGCACCTAGAATAGACTCGGGACGAAATTTATGAAGTGGCATCTTGTATATTTCGTCCAAGGCTTCATGCACCCATTATGGTGGCTTCAAAGTCCTGAAATCATCACTTGTAACTCCGTTCTTGTTCCCCTCGCGCATGCCATCATCTCCATGCTTGTTCTTGCTCCAATGTTCATCCTTCTCCAAGCTAGGCCCTTCATTTGTAAGCAAAACAAATGTATCCAATTTAGGCGGCATCATATTCTCATGAACATTAGAATCATTACCAAGAAACGAAAGTACCTGGTAATTTAGTTGGCGTGCGCGAGCTCTAGTAATTGGTCCAGTATGTATAGCAGCAGGGGTTGTGGGTGTAACAATTGTATTGATGTCCTCATCATCCTCCCCTTCTTGAAATGAAGTCGTCCTCGACGGAAGTTCATCTTCCTTGCCCAAATAAGGCTTCAAATCTGCAATGTTAAAAGTGGGACTAACCCCAAAATCTGCAGGCAGCTCAAGTTTATATGCATTATCATTTATTTTCTCCAACACCTTAAAGGGACCATCAGCACGTTGCATTAGCTTTGATTTGCGCAAATCAGGAAATCTATCCCTACGCAAATGTAACCAAACAAGATCTCCAGGTGCAAACACAACATGTTTTCTACCCTTATCTCCAGCAAGTTTATATTTAGCATCATACGCTCAATGTTTTCCTTAGTTAACTCATGCATTTTTAAAATCAATTCATCACGTTGTTTAGCATCAAAATTAACCTTCTCCGAAGATGGAAGAGGCAACAAATCAATAGGTGCACGAGGTAGGAAACCATACACAACTTCAAAAGGGCACATCTTAGTAGTAGAATGCAATGAACGATTATAAGCAAATTCAATATGAGGCAAGCATTCCTCCCACATTTTCTTATTATTCTTCAAAACATCCCTAAGCATAGTAGACAATGTTCTATTGACTACTTCAGTTTGTCCATCAGTTTGGGGGTGACAAGTAGTACTAAAAAGCAGTTTAGTCCCCAACTTAGCCCATAAACATCTCCAAAAGTGGCTAAGAAATTTAGTATCACGATCTGAAACAATAGTATTTGGCACACCATTCAAGCGAATAATTTCACGAAAGAACAAATCAGCAACATTAACAGCATCATCGCTTTTATGACATGGTATAAAGTGTGCCATTTTCGAGAATCTATCCACGACAACAAATATGCTATCCCTCCCCTTCTTTGTTCGAGGTAAACCTAAAACAAAGTCCATAGATATATCCTCCCAAGGAACACTAGGTACAGGCAAAGGCATATATAAACCATGAGGATTGAGTCGTGACTTAGCTTTTTGACATGTAGTGCAGCGAGCAATAAAACGCTCAACATCCCGTCTCATCTTTGGCCAAAAGAAATGTGTAGCAAGTACGTCCTCCGTCTTCTTCACGCCAAAGTGTCCCATTAATCCTTCTCCATGCGCCTCCTGCAACAACAAAAGACAAACAGAGCTAGCTGGAATGCATAGCTTGTTAGCACGAAACACAAATCCATCATTAATGACGAACTTGTTCCACATTCTTCCTTCTTTACAATTCTGCATTACATCTTTAAAATCAGCATGATGCACATATTGATCTTTGATGGTCTCCAAACCAAATATTTTGAAGTAAAGTTGTGAAAGCATAGTATAGCGACGAGACAATGCATCAGCAATAACATTTTCTTTTCCCTTCTTGTGCTTAATGACATAAGGGAAGTCTCAATGAATTCAACCCATTTAGCATGTCTACGATTCAGTTTAGCTTGACTTTTAATATGTTTCAAAGATTCATGATCAGAATGTATAACAAATTCTTTGGGCCATAAATAATGTTGCCATGTTTCTAAAGTCCGAACAAGAGCATATAATTCTTTATCATAAGTAGAATAATTCAGACTAGGCCCACTCAATTTTTCAGAAAAATATGCAACAGGTTTGCCATCTTGTAATAACACACCTCCTAATCCAATTCCACTAGCATCACATTCAAGCTCAAAAGTCTTATTAAAATCAGGAAGTTGGAGTAAAGGAGCATGTGTCAACTTATCTTTCAATACCGTGAAGGCTTCTTCCTGTGCGGTACCCCAAAGAAAAGGTACATCTTTCTTTGTAAGCTCATTGAGAGGTGCAGCAATGGTGCTGAAATCTCTCAAAAAACACCTATAGAATCCAGCGAGGCCAAGAAAACTCCTCACTTGTGTGACCGTTTTGGGCTGCGGCCAACTCTCAATAGCTTCAATCTTGGCTTTATCAACTTCAATTCCCTGTGGAGTAACAACATAGCCAAGAAAAGATACTCGGTTGGTGCAAAAGGTGCACTTCCCAAGGTTACCAAACAAACGTGCATCACGTAGAGCAATAAAAACAGCACGTAAATGTTCCAAATGTTCTTCCAAAGATCTGCTATAAATCAATATGTCATCAAAGTAAACTACCACAAATCGTCCAATGAAAGCACGTAAAACTTCATTCATTAATCTCATGAAAGTACTAGGTGCATTAGTTAACCCAAAAGGCATGACTAACCACTCATATAATCCAAACTTAGTTTTAAATGTTGTTTTCCATTCATCTCCCAATTTCCTACGAATTTGATGGTATCCACAACGCAAATCAACTTTGGAGAATATTATAGAGCCACTCAATTCATCAAGCATATCATCTAGCCTAGGAATAGGATGACGATAACGAATAGTAATATTATTAATGCCTCTACAATCAACACACATTCTTGATGTACCATCCTTTTTCGGCACTAGAATAATAGGAACACCACAAGGACTAAGGGATTCGCGTATATAACCTTTGTCGAGAAGCTCTTGTACTTGACGCATAATCTCCTTCGTCTCCTCTGGATTGGTACAGTATGGCGCACGGTTTGGCAGTGAAGCACCGGGAATTAAGTCAATCTGATGCTCAATCCCTCGAATAGGCGGTAATCCCGGTGGCACGTCTTGTGGAAAGACGTCAGCGAACTCCTGCAAAATGTTAGTGACAGCAGGAGGCAAAGAGGAAGGCACGTCCTCAAATGAAAATAATGCCTCTTTGCACACAAAAGCATAGCAAACAGATTTGCTGAAATCTAGCTCATCAATATCAGATATGGTTGCAAATAAACATGCACTTTTCAATTTAATTTCAGAAGCAACACTAGATGGTTTATTATTAGGCTTCATTTCTTGCTCAAATTTTGTTGCCACAATCTGATTTTCACTCTTATTCTTCTCCTGTTTTGCTTTATTAGCTCTATTAATATCATCTTTCAAAATAGAATCAGGAGTCATAGGAAGCAAAGTAATATTTTTATCCTTATGAACAAGAGTATACTGATTGTTTCTACCATGGTGTACAGAATTTTTATCAAATTGCCATGGTCTACCAAGTAATAAGGAACATGCTTGCATAGGTACCACATCACAATCAACATAATCAGCATATGTAGAGATACTAAAGTGCACACGAACAATACGTGTTACCTTAACCTTGCCGCTGTTGTTGAACCATTGGATGTAGTAAGGATGTGGATGTGGTCTTGTGGTGAGAGAAAGCTTCTCCACCATCTCCATGCTAGCCAAGTTGTTGCAGCTACCTCCGTCTATTATGACGCGCACAGAACGTTCCTTCACAACTCCCTTGGTATGGAACAAATTGTGCCTCTGATTTTGCTCAGCTTGTGTGACCTGCACACTCAAATCACATTGAGCAACTAAACATTCATACCTGTCAGCGTCTTCAGGAGCCATGTATTGTGTCTCATGATCAGAATCATCTCCACCATGTTCTTCACGTGTAATAAGAGCCAAAGTCTCCTCGTCATAGTCACTAGCGGACTCATATCTACCATCCTCGGTAGCAATCATCACACGCTGAGATTTGCATTCTCTCGCATAATGACCTCCTCCCTTACAACGACAACAAATAATATCACTTGTGTGCCCTGTTGATGCCATGGAAGAAGAAAAACTCTGTGCAGGCCCGGCAGGTGCGCTCTTGGCAGATAATGGTGGTTGTGCCTGTTTTCTTGTATCACGGCTGGAGGAGGCACGTGGTTGAGCTGCTGGTGCAGTTGAAGTAGAAGATGCACGCGGTGTCCATGATGAAGGTCGGCCTGCAGAAAAGTTAGTACGCGCCAATGCTTGTCGATCCTGCACTTCACGTTCAGCTTTACAAGCAAGATGAAATAAACGAGTGATATTAGTATACTCCTTATAGTCTAGAATGGTCTGGGTCTCTCTATTTAATCCACCCAGAAAACGTGCAAGCATAGCTTCATTCTCCTCAACAATACCACATCTAATCATGCCAGTTTGTAATTCCTGATAATATTCTTCTACAGAATTTTTCCCTTGTCTTAAACGCTGCAATTTTTGAAGCAATTCACGTTGATAATATGGTGGAACCCAACGCGTACGCATAGCAGTTTTCAAAGCAGCCCAAGTAGTTGGAATAGGGTATAATCTACAATGTTCAGACCACCATACACATGCAAAACTAGTGAAAGCACAAACAGCAGTAGCAACCCGTTTCTCCTCAGGATATTGTAAACATGTAAATCGTTGTTCAGTTTTTAACTCCCAAGTAAGATATATATCAGGAACATATCTACCCTCAAATGGTGGAATATTCAATTTCAGTTTAGGAATATGGACATCATCTCGTACCTGAGGTGGTGGTGCAGGCCTACCATTGCGAATATTTGCATGTGGACGACCTGGTGGTTGTGGTGCAGGTGGTTGCACGTAGTTCTGATTTTGATCAACCTCATCCTCATAATCTCCCACATAATCATCCTCCTCCGCATCAGCAGTAGGAGCCACAGAAGTATCAACAGCAGCACCAACAGTTTGGCCAAACGCAAGAGGGACACGGCTCGCTCGGCGGAGGTCTGTTTCGCGACGTGGAGGTAGTCGTTGTTGTTGTTGTTGGAGAGGTGCGTTAGGTGCAGCGGGTGGTGGTGGTGGAAGACGCGCGAGCAATTCATTAAACTTGTTATCGAGCTTTGTTTCGAACGTCTTCTCCATGCCATCTATCTTCTCCATGGCCTCTTCAAATCTGTTTAACATATCTTGCACCTGTCCACTCATCATTTGCTGAAATTTGTCATGCAAATCCTTATTCGTCATGTTCTCCCAGTCAGTCTCATCGGCTTGTGATCCTGGCATGGTTAGCAGCAATAGAAACACACAGAATATGATCCTACAGACTACTAACAAGAGGTGGTGGTGGGTGTCACAAATTCGTCAAGCAAATCTCAAATTCTTACGAGTTCTTACCCAGCAGCAGGCGGTTATCGGTAATCGTTGTAGTCAAAACTCTCAAAGCTTGGATAGAGCGATTACCAGGGAGAGTCAAACGCACGACGTAGATGTATGTGGAGCTGGGAAGGCTTATAATATGGTAGCAAAAAGGGTCAGCAATAATCAATTCAGAGATGCAAAGTTGAATAAACGCTCAACGACGGTACTGTGTTGGTCCTAGGCTAGACCGTGCTAGAGACACGAGCCTAGAACACTAACAAAATCACGGCGCTGCACGTAAACAAGGGAAAAGCACACTCTGAAAAAAAATCGCTCTTTTTTGCGCTGCTTTTTTTTGCGCTGCTCTTTTTTTGCGAAAAATCACTATAATGGCGAGTGTCTCAAAACTCTTCCCAGGTCAAACTGACAGGATGGGCACGAAATGTTTTCGACCAATTTTTTTTTCCGACTGCCAGGACCGAAAAACTGGAAACGGGTCAAAAAAAACTTTCTATAACGGCGACTGTCTCAATGCGCTTAGAAACACCTCAAAATAGGATAGCCAGAAATTTTTTCGACAAGTGCGTTTTCGGAAAATTTTGGGCCTAAATGGAGGGTAGTTTCCGGACTCTTTTTTTTCCGAAACCTACTCCAGCAAGGAAACGCGAATCGGAAACTAGATGAATCTCGAAAACAAACCTAATATGCAAGGAACTCGGATTGGTGGTGGATATATGGTGGTTGTATATGGCAGCGGTGGTGGATATATGGTGGTGGTATATGGCAGCGGTGGTGGTATATGGATACGGATTGGTGGTGGTATATGGATACGGATTATGAGCGGTGGTGGTAGGTGGCAGGGGCGATGATGATGGTGCCGTGGCGGCGTGACAACTTATGACCAGAACTCGAAACTCTAAAAGACTAGACGCTAAGACCAGCAACTAGACACGACGATGCAACCGCAAATTCAACAAAGCAAACCCTAAAAAGATTATGCAAAGGCTCAGATTGGTTCGGATATGATGAAGTAACCCTAATTTTTTTGTGGCTTTTTCGTGGACTATAGGTATGAAGAAACAGACTCGATCTAAACTACGAAAACTGTAAAATCTCACCGAGCAACCTGGAAATCTGATACCACTTGATAGAGGCTAAGGTGTCCCGTCTTTCGATGAGATGATGGATATCGCTTTGGTGGAAGTCGACTTTGACGATCCGACTACGAACGTGCGAGGATGTCGCGCCTTAGCAATCGCTAAACCAACTCCGAGAGGTTATTGACCACGCCGGAGCACGATCAACCTGACCACGAGGGTCTGTTTCCTGCGAGCAAACAAAGAACAAGCAAGAAACTAAGATTGCAATCTGGATATTGCGAATATAAGATGAAAGCTTTATTGATCAAGGTGGGGTACTGTGACGCCTTTGCCTGGTCGTTGAACACAAACGAAGTACGCGAAGTTGCAGCTATGGCGAACTTTAATCTAAACAAAACACAAAGTCTAAACGATGCCCTAAGGGCTGTATATATGGAGGAAGAGGGGGGGGGATTTCGTGGCCCTTGGAGGGGTCCGAAATCAACCCTATCTCTTGTTTCCCCACACATACGGACTCTAAAAATAGCCTATACTTATGTATTTCGAAATTACATGGGCCTGGCCCAATAATAAGGTGACGCAGCACCTAGAATAGCCTCGGGATGAAATTTATGAAGTGGCATCTTGTATATTTCGTCCAAGGCTTCATGCACCCATTATGGTGGCTTCAAAGTCCTGAAATCATCACTTGTAACTCCGTTCTTGTTCCCCTCGCGCATGCCATCATCTCCATGCTTGTTCTTGCTCCAATGTTCATCCTTCTCCAAGCTAGGCCCTTCATTTGTAAGCAAAACAAATGTATCCAATTTAGGCAGCATCATATTCTCATGAACATTAGAATCATTACCAAGAAACGAAAGTACCTGGTAATTTAGTTGGCATGCGCGAGCTCTAGTAATTGGTCTAGTATGTATAGCAGCAGGGGTTGTGGGTGTAACAATTGTATTGATGTCCTCATCATGCATGGTGTGCAAAATACTATTGTTTTAGATCGTGATACTAAATTTCTTAGCCACTTTTGGAGATGTTTATGGGCTAAGTTGGGGACTAAATTGTTTTTAGTACTACTTGTCACCCCAAACTAATGGACAAACTGAAGTAGTAAATAGAACATTGTCTACTATGCTTAGGGCTGTTTTGAAGAATAATAAGAAAATGTGGGAAGAATGCTTGCCTCGCATTGAATTTGCTTATAATGGTTCATTGCATTCTACTACTAAGATGTGCCCTTTTGAAATTGTGTATGGTTTCCTACCTCGTGCACCTATTGATTTGTTGCCTCTTCCATCTTTGGAGAAGGCTAATTTTGATGCTAAAAAACATGCTGAATTGATTTTGAAAATGCATGAGTTAACTAAGGAAAACATTGAGCGTATGAATGCTAAATATAAACTTGCTAGAGATAAGGGTAGAAAACATGTTGTGTTTGCACCTGGAGATCTTATTTGGTTACATTTGCGTAAGGATAGATTTCCCGATTTGCGCAAATCAAAGCTAATGCCACGTGCTCATGGTCCTTTTAAGGTGTTAGAGAAAATAAATGATAGTGCATATAAACTTGAGCTGCCTCCAGATTTTGGGGTTAGTCCCACTTTTAACATTGTAGATTTGAAGCCTTATTTGGGTGAGGAAAATAAGCTTCCATCGAGGACGACTTCATTTCAAGAAGTTGAGGATGATGAGGACATCAATACCATTGTTACACCCACAGCCCCTACTGCCATACACACTGGACAATTACTAGAGCTCGCGCATGCCAATTAAATTACCAGGTAATTTTGTTTCTTGGTAATGATTCTAATGTTTATGAGAATATGATGTTGCCTAAATTGGATACATTTGTTTTGCTTACAAATGAAGGCCTAGCTTGGAGAAGGATGAACATTGGCAAGAACAAGCATGGAGATGATGGCATGCACAAGAGGAACAAGAATGGAGTTTCAAGTGATGATTTCAGGACTATGAAGCCACCGTAATGAGTGCATGAAGGCTTGGACGAAATTTACAAGATGTCACTTCACAAATTTTGTCCAGAGGCTATTATAGGTGTTGCATCACCTTATTATTGGGCCAGGCCCATGTAATTTCGAAATACATAAGTATAGGCTGTTTTTAGAGTCTGTGGTGTGTGGGGAAACAAGAGATAGGGTTGGTTTTGGAACCCTCTTCCAAGGGTCACAAAATTCACCCCCTCTTCCTCCATATATACAACTCTTAGGGCATCGTTTAGACTTTTGGATTTGTTTAGTTAAAAGTTAGCCAACGCAACTGCATGTACTTCGTTTGTGTCCAACGGCCAGACCAAGACTGCTTTCGGATCCCCACCATTATCAATACTTCATCCATATTCGCAATATTCAGACTGCTTTATCATATTCTTGCTTGTTCTTCGATTTCTTGTAGGAATCGACCTTCATGGTCAGGTTGATCATGCTCCGGCATGGTCAATAACCTCTCAGAGTTGGTTTAGCGATTGCTAAGGCGCAATGACGTGCATGTTTGTAGGCGCAATGTCGTGCATGTTTGTAGTCGGATCGTCAAAGTCGACTCCATCAAATCGATAGTTATCATCTTATCGAAAGATCGGGACACCCCGCCTCTATCAGTGTTGTACTACATCATTGTGCAATTGTTGTTTAGTTTCTAATATTAACTTGGTGCTTTTAGGTACATATGTCATTGGCAAAGATCCATGCTTTGACCCTTTCTACGTATGGGGCAATGAGATATTCATGAACCAGCATCAAGTGAGAAAACTGATCAAGATTGTTATTAAAATGGGTCAAAAGATGTCAATCGAACTATTTGTTTACACTTTATGCAAGACAATAGTGAACTGCAGCATGGTAAGTAAGAACTATGTAGCCTTCTTTTTACTGCCCATAATGAGTTGTGTTAGATGACAATGTCTGAATATTTTTTTTTTGAAGTGGTTCCCGAAGCAGTTTACTCAAGATTACCTCTACATGATTGGCGGCTGACCATCACAAGGGGTTGGACTAGAGTCGAGATACGTGCCTTCTGCATCACGGAGAGCACAGTAGAGGCATTCTGCTTCACCTTGTTCAGCAACCAGAATGTCTCTCGCCTCTTTCTTTACCATCTTTAATAGTACAAGTATACAACACTGGTTCATCATTCTTTATTTGGTGCTTTTGTAATTCTTTTTTATGTAATTCTTGAACATATGTACCTGTGAATCAAATAATGCATTGGTTGTTGAACCTGATGGATATGAATGAAGTTATACCCTACTTTCAAATTCAAATTCGGTATAGTTTTAAATAGCATTGAATAAATTAGGGTGAAATGCGCTCTGCAGGTCATTATGGCACACATGGTCTATAAAGCACAGCATGTGTGATATACATCATAATCTGATATAGTTCACGGAAAGGAAACGTGTGTAACAATGCACTCAGTTGTTGTTTGCAAAGTGTGTGTGATGTCAGACAATATCACAAACGGTGCGAGATAACTAAATGTGTATGATTGTCGTCTTATCGTACAGCTTTACAGTCATGAATTGTTTGTGATGTGGCGCGCATCGTAAATGTAGAGCCAGTTTGGTACGTGCCTGGACTACGCCTGGTATAAGGTAAAACCGCAGAAGTCCGACTGCGATGGTAATGCAAGCACAAACGAGTAGCAAGGATGGAGCATTTGGAATATGCGAGATATCACAAACAGTTGTCTGAAGACTCGCGTTTGGGATACATGTCGGTAACGCATACGCTTCGTTATCGAAAACGTATGCATTGTTACTCCCTATCCCCGATCATCTGGGTCGTGTGGGAAGGACCCTCCCTATCGCCCACACTCACTAGGCGACAGCTTAAAATATCGTCGCGGAAAGGGGTTAAAAACCATTTGTATAGCAGTTCGATGTACCAGTGAATTCATGAATGGCATACCACCCATGAGTGAGGGAGCTCTCACGCCACAATTCTCGTCACATCAAACGGTGTGTAGTTCTTTATTTCGTGAGAACTCGTACACTTTCCTCCAAAAGGTCGCCCCCGTTGCTCGTCGCCTTGAAATGAATCAGCACTTGAGCCCAACCATGCCAAGCACAAAACCTCGCCATCCTTCATCTATATGCGACTCCTCTCTTCGCTTTCCTTGTTTTTGCATCGGGCTTCGGCGAGTATTAATCTTCCACCCCTCTGGCCTTTTTTATCATAAACATCAGCATCTCTTTCACCATCGATCTTGGAGATGGGGCATTTTGTCGAATAGGTTGCAGTCGTCCGCCGAGATGACATCATTCGGCGTGTCCGCAACCGGATGAGATATGATGTCTAAGTGAAGTTGTAGTAGGAGTTGAGGTCGACGGTGAATGGATCTGAATGGGACTAGGATGAGGTGGCGAAGTGCGACATTGACCTGTATTGCGAGGCTCGGGTGGATGGGGAGGCCTCGTGTGTGAGCGGGTTCGATACGACATCGTAGTGGGTAGGAGGAGCTTTCATTCACGCATCCGCACCAGCCTCTAGGGCCTTTGCGTTGGTGCATTGCTCTTGTGTTTGGTGCTCTCCGAATTTTTCCTAGCGACCACTACATTTTGAAGATGATGGACATGAATGCGTTCGCGGGGTTGGAGAGATCCATTACGGTGGTGATATTCGGCCTGGGTGTTATGAGGTTGGTGTGACGGTGTGTCGGGGTTTAGATGTGAGAAGAAAGTGGAGTGTGGGGCGTGAAGTGTTTTTTCACCCGAGAAAATCACCAGCACAATAGAATGCACGCTATGTTGTTCGCTGTGATAGTTGTCTGAAGAAACATGCGCGCAGAAACAGTGTTATATTTCCGGAAAACACTTCCATCTGTTCGAGCGATGCATGGTGCATGCATTTATGTGTAGGTGGGAATATTGAAAAGAGCAAATAGGCTACATGGGTCTACAATGCACGGACAACAGGGATATTCTTTTTCTTTCATTTATTATCTCTCTTGGCCAGACTAATGTTTTCTTAGACTTAGTTATTGAGCTGTTTTTGTTACTAGTACCTTACCCATCCTTATCCTCTGGGCTTCTTCTTTCTTAGAACATATAAAATCATATATCTAGAAAAGATTACGTATATTATGTAGGCTGCAACATAATAACACCAGTTTTTTTTCGTGGTGGAGAATAACGCAAGTCTCATAAAGAAGAACTTCCATGAACCATGGTATTGCATCTTTTTTCGCCTTTACCCGTATAAGAGGGTCACTGATGTTCACAAGAAAAATAAAACTTATTGACTTTTGGAGAAAATGCAATTTCACATGATGTGTCTCATTTTATTGAAGTTCTTAACCAAATATGTATTTTTTTATGTGTGTGACAATGTTAGTGAAAAAATGCTGAAATACTGATCTGACAAATATATATGATTGAAATGTAAAATACACCTTCATCTGCAAAATTCAATTTATAGTACAAGCCTCGATTTTCATGAGTGGTACATACAAGTATATATTTCGGGTACAAGTGCTCCCTCCGGATGGGTGTACAGGGTGTACGTGATTCCTTAGATGGTCAATTTGGCTCACGAATTGTTGTACGCCACATCAAAATTACGTATATGCTTAGAAACTCTACTTAAATATAAATCTAATGATAAGCTTTTTTTTAGGGACCAATGATAGGCTTTTGATAGTATATAACACATATTTTGTTAGTGAAATTGATGACTAAAAATCATAGCCAACCGTATTAATCCGGACCAGAGGGAGCAGTCGTAAATACCTGTATTACAGGTATGTGTGCCAAGTAAATAAACGGTGAACATGACGGAACATTTGTCAAAATAAAATCTCTACTCCTAATGGATGAATTGGTTGAATAGTCCCCCCCACTTTCAACCGGTTTAATTTCAACTGGTTTTTCTTCGTCCCACCTCCCACCACCCCCCTCCCACCGGTTTTTCTCTTTCTCGTCTGGCCGACAATACCCAACGTATTTATGATAATCAATCACAATTAATCCACGTATGGTAAGGCTATAAACTTAGAAATCTCAAATATGATAATTATAGTAATAAATCAATCCATGTATGGTAATGCTATAATCTGGCCGACAATACCCAACGTATTTATGGTAATCAATCACAATTAATCCACGTATGGTAAGGCTATAAACTCAGAAATCACAATTAATCAATCACAACTAATCCACAATTAGGGTAAGGTTGTAACTAAGGAAATTTCAAATATGGTAATTATCACCAGAATCAAAGCTTTCCAAAAAAGTTCTTCTTGTCATACCCTAATCGTGACCTTCTCATCCTGAGGCATTATTTCCATCTATTTCTCAGCTGAATCAGAACTTCCCAAAACTTTGTCTGACTAAATCACAATTTTCCTTCCTTCCCTATCATCTCAATCGAATCATGAGCTATAGGTAAGTCATTTCATTCTCCACCTCGCACGGGTTGTACTGATTTTTATCATGGTTTGGCCCCCTGCCGTACAAGCCGCTTGATTCCTCATCCCTCGCTCGATTCCTCCACCCTATCTTCTTCTTCATGGTGAGCGACCCAGGCAGCGATGCGTGCCCGTTATGCATCAGCGAGGAGGACCAGGAAATGGTGATTGCCAGCCCCGCGCTCGTCACGTGAACCCGTTCACCGTCAGGTCATGCTGGTGTGTTATGGGTGTAGGTGCACCTTACCTTAGCCATGGAGGTTTGCCGGTGGACAACAGAGGCCTCGCCATGGACACCAGTATCCCTCTCCTCTTCCTGCGCCCTACCTCTCCTTCCTCAGTCTCTACCTCTCTCTCTTTTTCTCTGTTCCAGGAGATCTGCAGCCGACGCCGCAGGCCCTGCCCGTTCGCTGCCAGTCACCTCGCCTCGCTGTTCGATCTCACCGCTGGATATGCACGACTCCGCCGCCCTGTGCCGTCCTCGTCGGGCACCATCATGGCGGCGCGAACACTGTATGCAGTGGCTACAATCAGCGGCGGATTCAACAGCGCGGTGGGCACTAGCGAGTAGCGACCCAGCGGGCAGCGGCTGTGCTGGCCGCTGTCTGCCGACGAGGCGTAACGGCTCGGGCCTAGACTCCGAGTTCGTCATGGCGCTCCGCGCAACTTCCCTTGCGCCGGCTGACTCATGCATGCATCTACAATCTAACTAGCTAATTCCTCCCTTTGACTGCTATTTTCTCTGGTTGTACTGTTCCACAGCTTAGGCATTTAATATTTTGATGCAAGGTGGAGGTGGGGGAAGAAAACAACAAGAAGAAGGATTGTGGGAGGAAGTGGCGTGTCATGTGGCGGCTGAGAAGAGGGAGGGGCATGAAGATGACGAGGAGATGCATTTATCTACCACGTCATGAGCATGAGATATCATCACATGTAAATAGTATATGACTCATATCACACAGCCTTTCTTTTTGTAAAAACATTTTGTTAGCACATTTCTTGTTGTACATATAGTTTTTTTAGCATGTGGCAACACATGGGCATCCAACACTATGTGAATAAATTCACTTTTGGTCCATTTTAAACTTGCTAATTGGGTTCTTACAACTCACGATGGATCTTTGTAATCCAATGTCTGATCAAACATAGAGATGAAAGAACTAGGAATCCGCACGGACTCGGTGCACGCCTTGGTGGTGGATCAGCACATACACAAGGGGAGGGGATTAGGGCGGAGAGCGGGGGGCATCACTCAATTTTAAAGGAGAGGGCTCTATTAGGAAAAGGAAAGGGTGTGTCATGGGACAGGGTTTCTGTATTGAGCCCGCATGTTGAAAATAAGACAACCACATTTCTTCCCCACATATGGTCTGGATTTGGGGAGCCCAGACTGGGAGAAATGAGCTTCGACCTTGAGGACAAACTTAATCATTTGTTTGATTCACTTATATGCACTATAGCCCGTAGCAACCGGTTATTTTTCGTCTGGTTTTTTTGTCCCACCTCCCACCACCCCCTTCCATCGGTTTTCCTCTTCTCTTGTCTGGCCGGCAATACCCAACGTATTTATGGTAATCAATCACAATTAATCCACGTATGCAAAGGCTATAAACTCAGAAATCTCATCATTCCAGGTATGATAAGGTCATGACTCAAAAAATTTCGAATATGATAATTATATGGTAATAATTTAGAAATCGAGCACTAAACCAATTTGAAAATCAAACCATTGATGCAATTAATCATCTAGATAGTTAATTACATATGCAATTAATTAGGTCCATTTGAATATGAATTGTTTCGCACTAAATCAATTTAAAAATTGAGTTATTAACGCAATTAATTAATTTGTTAGCCAACGCCTACAGATAATTAGAAGTAGGGATATTTCCAATTAGTCAGATAATTAAATCATTTGGTTGGTAATTAATTAGGCATGTAGAGAAATAGGTAGGTCATTCATTTTTTGTGTACTTAATTAATTAAGCAAGCAATTAGTCATGGTGAATCATTTTGAAAGCGCTTGTGGGCAAAAACAATCAACGGGCTCTCAGTTACATTGCAAACCACCGAGCACCGCTTGCCAACATGGACACCGGCCACCATGCGCTCGCGACATGGGCGGCCTAGCATTCACCAAAATGGATGAAGTCTATGCTCCGCGGGATGTCCACTCAATGACGGTGGCCGAAATGTTCGCGGGTGAGGACAACATGACACAACACTAGCTAGGTGGTTCATGCTATAGTAAAAAGGAAGAGTGTTCCAAAAACAAGAAGGAAAAAGAACTGAAGCCAAAGTGGTGCATGGTGTTGGAGAAAGTAAGAGTGTTCCAAATAATAAGAGAAACAAAAAAAAAAGAGTATTCTAGGAAATAAGTAGGAACGAGAACTAAAGTTGCCGAGGAATGAGAAAGAAGAAGATGAGGCATCGATGATGAACACATTAATGTTGACGTGGTGCTGGTTGGTGCCAATTAAACGGATTGGCGAAGAGGCATGGAGTAGAAGACGTAGGGAAATATGAAGAAGAGAAGAACGACAATTATCCCTTCTAGCATATGGATGGAGGTGGAGCTTATTGGTGACTAGGAAAGATCTCTGTAGTTATTTGTTGTTTTGTGTTAATAGTATGTGTTAGTTTAACCCACTCTATTATATCGTAAACAAGAAAATTTCATCCTTACTGCAATGCATGGTGAAGATGAGTTGGCTGTCATATGCTTTTAGTGGAGGTGGCGCCAGTGAGAGAAAAAACGAGAAATGTCTTGCTACGGCGGTAAATCGGTCAAGATCGAGAGGTTCCGACAGAAAAAGGGAAGGTGCATCATTGGATAGGGTTTTTGTGTTGAACCCGGATGTTACAGATATTGTAGATAGTCCGTAGCAACGCACGGGCGTTCTGCTAGTAAAAGTAGATGGCAATCGAACTTGTCACATCACATCGGATGCTTTGATGTTTGATTCCTCCTAACCACCGAAAAGAAATAAAAACGAAAAAAAATTGATAACCAAGACAAAAACGCATATAGAAATACTACCACCATCACCACTGGACAGCAGTACGTGTACGTAAGCCAGGTATACAAGCAGCAGCAGGCCTACGTTGCTCCCGACCCCCTATAAAACAAAACAAACATTGGGTCGGAGCCAGAGCGAAAAGGTTACTCCCACCGTTTTAAAATATAGTGATTTATCCAATTTTAATCATAAATTTAACCAACGAGACCGACCGCGCCGGAAGAAAAAATTATATAATTAAATATTTTTTTTAATATGAATTCACTGGTATAATTTTTGCTCCCGCCGGAGTCGGTCTCGTTGGTTAAATTTATAGTCAAAGTTGAAGCACAGGAATCGAGAAAGCACTACATTTTAAAAACGGAGTAACTAATTACACGATTATTAAATATAATGTTTAACCACTCAGGCAAACTGGATTAGATTATGAGGTGATCAGAACAGGTCGCAGCTTTTTGGATCCATCGTGTCGCCGGCTGCATCTACCCGTCGTGCAGGATGGCCAGTGGGCTCCTACGTGTCCGCGTCGAGGCAAGTTAATTTCTATTTCTAATGGAGCAGTTGGTAGTCTCGCTTTCAGGTTTTTTTTGTCTCATCTTTTATGGTTTTTTATACCTTCTCACACCTTCGCTGGTTTTTTTTGTAGATTTTTTTCGTCCCCTCCCCTCACTTTATCGGTTTATTTACGCGTCATCCTCTCACACAACGAAAGAAATCTGAACATATCAGAACTTTCCATACTGGCGCAAGTTATTTAGTAATGTAGAATCAATCACGAACAATCTCTAAAAATCAAATCTAAATTAATTAACTTTACCTTAAATCACTCAATCACATTAATTAGAAAACAAATATTTGATTTTCAGAAAAATCGCTCAATCACATTAACCTTACCTTAACTCACGGATGGTAATCAATCTCCAAACAAAGGAAACAATACATCGAGGGAGGGGTAAATAAATTCCCTTTCTTATGACATGTATATGATCTTCCCTTCCCTCTCCGTTGTCAAGCATTCTTGATTCTCGAGGCCGATGCTTGGGCTGCGTCACTAGGTCGCGATGGTGCCGGAGGACGAGGACGGCGAGGCCGGGTGCCGCGACAACGCATTGGCCGCGACCGGTGAAGGGGGTGAAGAAGGGCGGCTTCCCTGGCCGTGGCCCTGGGAGTTGGTGCCGTGGAAGCGGCACTTGAAGGACCCGGCATGGGTGGCCGGCGCGCAGACGCACTTGGAAGCGGGCTTGTGGCCCGCGCCGGATGGCGCCGACGCCGATCGGTTCTTTTTCGTCCCACCTTTTATGGTTTTTTTGGTACCTCCTTCCACCTTCGCTGGTTTTTTTATAGATTTTTTTTGTCCCCTCCTCTCACTTCATCGGTTTATTTTCGCGTCATCCTCTCACACAACGAAAGAAATCTGAACAGATCAGAACTTTCCATACTGGCGCAAGTTATTTAGTAATGTAGAATAAATCACGAACAATCTCTAAAAATCAAATCTAAATTAATTAACCTTACCTTAAATCACTCAATCACATTAATTAGAAAACAAATATTTGATTTTCAGAAAAATCGCTCAATCACATTAACCTTACCTTAACTCACAGATGGTAATCAATCTCCAAACAAAGGAAACAATACATCGAGGGAGGAGTAAATAAATTCCCTTTCTTATGACATGTATATGATCTTCCCTTCCCTCTCCGTTGTCGAGCATTCTTGGTTCTCGAGGCCGATGCTTGGGCTGCGTCACTAGGTCGCGACGGTGCCGGAGGACGAGGACGGCGAGGCCGGGTGCCGCGGCACCGCGTTGGCCGCGGCCGGTGAAGGGGGTGAAGAAGGGCGGCTTCCCTGGCTGTGGCCCTGGGAGTTGGTGCCGTGGAAGCGGCACTTGAAGGACCCGGCGTGGGTGGCCGGCGCGCAGACGCACTTGGAAGCGGGCTTGTGGCCCGCGCCGGATGGCGCCGACGCCGACCCGGGCCACCTCCTCCGCGTATTCTTGGAGCTGTGGCTAGCTGATTTACATGAAATTAATTCCCTCAGTTGTGGTGTCAAATATAATACACATAATCCATATTGTTATGCATTAGCGTGTGTGTGAAATAGATGGATTATGGTCCCATACCCAATAAGATGGATGTGTGTGTGTGTTAGAGAGAGAGAGAGAGAGCGAGAGGGGGAGAGAAAGTGAGAAAGAGGGAGGGAGAGAGTGTATGTGAGGATTTGATGGTAAAAGGTCTCCAATGTCACCTGATATGTATGAGAATATTAATATTAAATTCTTAAAGTTTTTTTTTCGAAAAAACTCTTAAAGTTAATGTGGCCCCGTTGCAACGCACGGGCGTTCTTTTAGTCGAGGGTAGTATATGGCTATTGGCTTCATTTGGTATTGTCATTTGCCACACGATTTGCTATGATTACACCTATAAATGCACACATGCACATTCAAAAAACAAAATAAATTCATAAAAATGTGAATATCATGTCTAAGTTTAGAACTTAAACTTTGATGAGCTAGTTCCGCCACAAGCACCCTGACTATTTGAGCTGTACTCAGTTCGCGATTTTTGCTAAGATGGTATACTATTCCTTCCCTCAATATCCATGATATAACATTGACAAACAGTTTGATGACCATTTGAAACTTGTTTCGATAACATCAAACTAAGATGGAGGGGACAAGATGGTTGTACTTTCTCCGCGCGTCATGGACAAGACGAATAGTACAAGAAATTAAGAGAGTTGTGGTAATCAATTCTCGAAAGGAAACAGCATATTAATCATATCATAGGAGTCAGAGTCAGGAGAGTATACTTGGGTACAGTAGAGTAGGGTAGGTCGCTGTCTGATGCCGCGGATGTATTTTATTCCGCTGATGGCATGCAGACAAGGGTCAACAGAGACATGCCATGTGCCATCTCACCCCTGCCTGCTTAAACATTTCCTTTCTTGTGATCGCAGCAGCAGCAGCTAGCGGAGGCATGCAACGTGCCTAAACTGCTACGCGCACCTGGCTAACTTATGGGCTCGCCCGGTTGACGAGAAAGCAATCTGATGGCTCACGCGGTCACCGGTCCAGCGCTCGGGCCGGTCGACCGCCGCAGAGTATAGTATAGCCCTTATTAAATTATAAAGAAGAAATATTATGAATTGCTTTGAACCTTAGAGTTACATATGGAGTATCATGTATTTGTTGTTTTGATCTTTTGTACTAGGAGTAGAAAGCAGTCATCCACACATGACCTCTGGTTGTTTGGTCCACCTTTTACAGCACATCATCATTCAGATAGTAGCAAAGCTGCAATTCCTTTTAGCATCCAACTTTCCCAGCAGATGCCCGAAAAGAGAAGACCCATGAAAACCAGTGAACCAATGATTAGAAGATAATTAGCACAGTGTAGTTGGGCTAGCTTTTGCTGAATCAAGTCAACCGAAACAGCCAGGCTAGATTTTTCTTGCAAGATGAGCAATCCGAAACATTGTGCAATTAGTCGTGAACACAATCAAAGATCTCCAGACAATAGTAAAAGAGAAAACCCTCCTGGCCTGCCTACCCATGTGTCAATATCAATCTGCTAGAATTATGGTCATGTATGATTTTTAAAAAGCGGTCAAGGTGCGAATTATGAGCCCGAATATAAGCATGTCCGCATCAAGAAAAGGACAGGCCCCTCATGCAAATTGCAGGCTCAGTTGAATCTGGTAGCAGGAAGAATTACTGCACTAGTTTGGAGAAGAAAACTCATGATTCAGTAACAGGAGCCATGAAAGCCGGATCTCGGGATCCACGGGGCAATTGCACGCTCGCGTGACCAATGAAACCATGTGTACTTTTATCGTCATCGAAAGAGAAGAGAACAAACTGTAGTTCTTGGCTGAACTGTGTGATGATATGCGGTGAGCATGAGAACATGGCAGTAGCCAGGATTCATGGAGTGTCGTTGTCATGTTCAAGAAGGGTCTCGGGTGATAGGCTCCATTTCTAACTGAGGAATGTGATGGCCAACAGCTACATTATGGGCAAAACTGTCATAAGAAAATTGCAGTTCAAGAAATATTGTATGTAGAGTAGAATATGAGGGAGATGGCACTGACAATGAGTGGCCGGAGGTATTGAAACCCATAATTGCCTAACCCTCCTGCTAATTATCTCTGAAATGGCGACCAATCGAAGTAATCGGCTGTACTTGATTTCCTGAAAAATTCATAATAACCTGAGCGCAATCCAGACAAGAATGGGTCAAGACTTTGATTTGGACATGTTAATTAAAAGATACAGTTGAGCAGTCCATGATTTAAACATGTAAAATAAATACTCCCTCCGTTTCAAAATAGATGACCCAACTTTATACTAACTTTGTACTAAAGTTAGTATAAAGTTGGGTCATCTATTTTGGAACGGAGGGAGTACCTCCTATTTACCATCAGACAAGGATGGACGGCCGGGCAGAACAGACACGAACAAAGTCTTAAGATTTTCCAACCGTGTCCGTGGATTCCACCTCATCATTCTTCCTGTTGGCATTGACTCGGTCCATTACTGAGATAATTCAAGAACAGTGAATTGCAGAATACATACAGGAATGGTCCTATTAGCAATTCAACAGAGGGTGTGCCGGCTGAATTCGGAGGCCTTGGTCTCTGGACATGAACTGAACGGATGCAGGAGTTCCCTGTTTGCTGAGGGAGGCTGCCAGTTTGATCACTCCAGAGGTGTCGTTTTTGTCAGCCAGCCTGAGTACTCCCTGTGCAAGATTTATGTATGTGACCGTGCTAAGGTGAGAAAGACAAGCAGCAAAGCTGTGTCAAACAGCGACTCCAGTCGACGACTCAATGTCAGATTTGGCATCATTGGAAAAATATATATATACTGGCATATGGCAGTCTGCTGAACAATTTGGTCCTATGAAACAAAAGCAGCTCAATGAAACGATATTGCCATCATCACCAATGAAGAAGGGATCAAGACAACAAGATGTTAAGAGTTCATGTCAAATGTAACAAGGTAAAAGAAAACAGGAGGTATCAATCCTGTCAAATGACATAAATCATTTGTCGGTGCGTTGTACAATCGTTGATAAAAGTCAGCAACAGGCTGTAGCCTTAATAACCAGATAAAGAGTTCACCACTACACAATGTCAAAAGACGTCTTATATTATGGGACAGAGGGAGTATAATTCAACAAAAATGTATGCTGATTGGCAACATGATTACTCTAAATAGCGAAATAGATTTTCTCAGGCAAACTTATTTATATCGACTTTGCAATAGAGTATGGCATGGCTGACTACATATGGCCGGAAAATGCTGGCAACAAAACAAACGAAGTTGGATGTGGATTGTCATTGCCCGTGTAGAGATGGTTGCGAACCGGGGAACATAGCTTGACAGCGATTAGTCTCAGAACAAGTTGTACAAAAATTGCACGATGAGTGAGCAGTATCAGTTATTTTAATTATCTATTTATTTTCAAAAATTATGCAAACTCCTTCTGTTTCAAAATATAAGACATGTTTTGATTTATTAACGACCAATACTTACTTTTTTAATATATGTGGTTTATGTAACATATTTTTATATCATTAGATTTGTATTCAACAATACTCAAATATGATTGTGATTTGTATCACAAAAGAACACATAGGAGCCAATATAAGAATGTTGATCAAAGGTTTTTCTTAACAAATCAAAACACACCTACATTTTGAGAAGGATGGAGTAGTTGCTTGTGTTTTGCTCTTCCATCTGATATGCACAAAAAATGCTGGGTACAAAAGGTTACATACATGCTATATTTTTCTGGTCAACTGTATTTCGCCATATCCCCTTACTCCACAGTTAGGCCGCGCTTGGGGTCGATGTAATTTTATACGGAGGTGATTAACTTACAGGTGTATCTCACCGGCCACTGAGAAATTCCCGGCCAGAAACAAAACGACGGGTCGAGACCTGTATTATTTACAGGGGTATTCAAAAGGAAAAAGATAATCCAAATAGGGCCTTAGGTGTAGATGGTAATAAATCCTCCATGAATGGAGTATATAGAAGGGCCCTGAAGTACTGGTAAATATGCATTTGTTTTCCAACTAAGGGAGAGTATTTATCATAGGAGAAAAGCAACAAAGTGGCTACCTATCAGTCCATCACATCCTCAGGGAGGGGGGGCTTTCACCAGGTTCACACGTTATCCAGTCCCCATGACAAGCAACACATACAGGTTCAGGTGTACAAGCCACTCAAAACCTTTGAATCAGTTGCTTTCACGAGTGCGATAGAGCTATTCCAGTACCAAGATAACAAATTGCACCTCGGGCACAAGCCACTCAAAGCTGACATGAGCAGCATGACGAAATAACACGGTTTAAAGGGCATCATCATCATTGGAAGAAAAACTTGAGATAGCCAGTTAAGAGTCACCGAGGAGCGTAAACTCAGATGTCTGCGACAAATCTGGAGGTGATAAACGCCATGTGAGCCTCCTCAGTGATCATGTGAATGTAATTCTGAACTGATGCGACAACAGCTGTGAGTTTGACAGCGAATAGGCACGGGGCAGGTCGGAGGGAAGCTTGAAATGAAGCAAAAACAATCATACGCAGTCCAGCTCATACCTGGGACACCTTTGATTCTGCCTGCCCCTGTGTCCCACAGTCTCCAGACTAGTTCCACAAGCAATTCTCAACCAAGAGATAATCCCGGGTACTGCATGCATGCGCATGCAAGTTCAAACATCCAATGCACCAGGCCAACACCAGTAATGCTCTCTTTGCCTGGAGAGTCCGGAGGGCCTGAAAGCAGAAAAAGATGGATTTTTTTTTCCTTTCTCCACGTCTGATAAGCACATTGGATACTTGAGATACTGATAGAAGAGCAGCTAGAAATCATTTAGCGCACGGTGCGGCATCTTTCTACAGACAGCCCAACAGAAAGAAATGTGTATGTACTGAATCGACCCGAGGTGCCTCAGAAAGCAGCCTTTGTTAGGAACTGAATAATGACACCTCAAATCTCCACTGCTTCGCCTTGTAAACCAAAACAGCATTAGATCACATGCCGACACAGCAGATAATTTAGCACTCAATCAATAGTCAAGGAAAAAATTAACGAGATCTGGTTCAAGATTTCCACAAGGCTCTGCAGATAAATATTTTTCCACACAAAAAATCTTGGATGAAAGCTAATGCTATGTTTGACAAGGAAAGCTAATACTCGTGAACTGGTCTGAGAGAACATGTTGCCGTGGGAAGAATGCACTCAAACATTGGTTTTTAACATTTGAATTTATCTCACAAATCATAAGTGAAGAAGTAAATTGGTCATAAAATGAAAATACTTTAACAATCTCACAATTTTTACACCATGAACATATATTGTCGCAAAAAATCTTCATGAAATTAGGCCGCCTGTAGAACTAGCAAAAACTGGTACCAAAGACTGCCCCTGCCCAGTTAGTGTAAAATACCATTTTAGCAACAGGAATAAAAATTGCATTTAACTTAGTGCTGAGCCAAAAATCAAACCTCCACTACAAATGCTCTCCAAGGACCCAAGAAAACAGGTGGCAGAACGCTTCAGTGCTTCCAGAGAAAGAACTACGACTTATATCAGTGGTCTACTATGTCATACAAATGAAAACTGAATTAATTAGTAGATAAATATTTAAACATAACATCATTGAACTGTTCTTTTAGACTATTTCAACGATCGGTTGCACCAGCAAACCAGCCGCTTGACCAATCACTTGCCCAACGGTTTCAAATAATTATGATACAACTCATGGTCAAAATTATACTTGGGCGGCAGTGAGCAATGCCAAGTCAAAAAACATAATATAAGAGCATCTACAACCGGACTCCCCATACCCGCCCCAAACGCGTGGACGGGCTGTCCGGTTAGTGCCCGGACGGAAAAACGCCACCCAAACGCCCGAACTTACCGGCACTCCCCATATCCGGACCAAATATGGGGCGGATATCGGGACGCCCGGACGCGCCTGCCACGTCGGACTGACCACTAGGGCCCACCCAATTCGCTCATATCCTCCTCCCCTCTCCTTGCCCGAGAAGCCCTCTCCTCTTCTCTGTTCGCCCTCCTCCGCACAGCCGCACCGGACTTCCGCCGCTATCGATGCTCCGCCGCCATCCTCAACTTAGGGCTTCGCCACCGGACGCCCCAACGCACACCGCCGCCGACCAGGCCGCCACCGAGCGCCGCCCCGGTACGTCAAAACACCACCATACTTTCACCCCACGCTCTACGTGTTCGATGAAATGTCCGAGCCGGTTTTTTGTTCTTTCGGTCATTACTTCTAGGTCACCAATGGAATCGTCGTGGAATGATGGCGATGGAAACGATGATCTAGATGAATTCATATTCAACGAGTTCATCGCATCATCGGATTCGGAGGATGAGGATGTCGAAATGATGATGATGATGATGAGCATCCACAGCTGCGAGATCAACAAGTGCATATGCAACTTCTGGGTGATCTTGTCGAGCAAATGTGGACGCACACTGGAAATCAGTAAACTTAGTCTTTTGTTTTATCAGTTATGCACTATGAACAATATTTATCTTTGAACTATATTTGAATTATGTACTATTAATTATGAACTATTTGTATTTGTGTGCACTAAGCTATGTTTGTCCAAAATGATCGACGTGCATGTGTTTGCGTGGATTTGGTGTTTTGAAAATAGGGACCGTGGTTGCAAATGCCAAGTTTAGATGCTTGTCCGGTCACTGTCCGCGGGCGTATAGGGGCTCGGATTAGCTATCCGTGGTTGTAGATGCTCTAATAATATTACCAGAGATGTAAAATTCATCACTAAATTAGTGGAATCAAGTATCAAGATTCAACAAGATGAACTAAAAATTACTAACACCTCAACTATGACAAGGTAACATTTAAAAATCCGCACACTCATTAAACTCGGAGCAACTTCCAAAGTGTGGTTAAAATGAATCATATGTGAGAGATGACTCATCAAAGCACCGATTCAGGAAGGCATTTATCATACCAGTAAGCTTAGATCTAATGCTACAAATGATTGGCCAAATGGAAGTACCATATGCAGAGTGAGTTGACTGGATAATAACAAATCTTCATGTACCCACGGTGGCACTTAGCCTAATTCTGCAAAATAAGCTTGTGAACTTTCTTGGTAACCAAAAACTATACGCATGACTGCAATATTATATTTATGTTGATCTACCAAAAATAGCAGTTGCAATATGCAATTACAAAATGGAAACTCAGCCAAAAGTACCAAAACAAGCCGCACACTCATGGCATGAACTCATACTGCAGAGGTAAAAAGAACTAGTACTATGTGTAGTCTACAGGTATCAAAGGCATAGTAGTGTATTCATACTTTCCTCTAACTGCCAGCACCAAATAAGAATTCTTGCAAAATTCTTGAAGCCTCTGAAACTTCGTGCTGAGTGCTGAGTGATCCAAGCACTGTAGTAGAGCCAGTAGGCAAACTAGTTCCCTTTGGGTCTGAACTTGGATGTGAACTAGCTTCTTTTGATGAGTTCTTCTCATCGAGCAGTGGAGCTGATCTCTGTTTATTTGGACTGACATTTTTATCCCCTTCTTCAGCCTGCGGTCCACCAAAATTCTGATGTTTACTGCCATTTGTATACATATGCTTCTCGATGGTTAGAGCATCCTGATGCAACATGCTAGAATTTGATCTGTCTTTACTGGAAGGACGAAACTGTACACCCTTTGGTGTACTGGTTGATGCTTTTAGAGCATTTACTGAGATGCCGGCAAGGTTTTTAAGGATGGAGTAATGTTTGGTAGGAGCAGAAGTTACACGTTCGCCATCATGGACCGTTGATGCTTTCTGACTACTTGTTTGCTCTCTGCCAGGTTTTTCAGACACCAATGACGCATCAGATTTCTTTGCATCTGGTTTGGAAGGACCATCTGCAGTTGGCACCTGATAAACAACGCAGTTTTCTCAATTCACAGGGTGGAACTAACATTTTACCAGGCTATTTCACTTCTAAATAAACAATAGGGAATGATTTTGCAAATCACGTACCACATGAGAAAATTTGCATTTATCACCTCTGAAACACATTCCATTTTCCACAAAGTTGTGGCAAGGGTACTTTGACAACTCATGATCATAGGGACAATCATCTCCTTTCAAACAAGAACCGCGCGCAAAATGTGTGCAGGGCTGTAAAATTAAGAAAAGAAATAAGCGGACACCAAAACATGTCATACATCAAAACAAACAGAAAGGAATGCAAGAAAATGTAAAGAAATGAAGTTAGCTGCCACTTGGATTAAGATATATTGGTGTACACATAATGTATTTCAAATCATGTGAACAACTCAACAGTTAACACCCACCATTTCGTGCATGCCTGTCCAAACCATCTATTTCAAGCACCATCGATAGTTCTTGAAAGATGGTTTATATAGGTATGCACAAAATGTGCAGGTGGAACAAATGGATGCAGCCATACATACATGGACATGCACTAACATCACAGTAATGCATAATGAATACTGCAGGCAGACATAAAAACTTCTATAAAGCACATACCTTAGATTTTGTCAAAGGTGTAGTATCATGTGAGAACTTGCAAGCATTGCCCTGCAAAGAGAAAAGAAGAGAATTAGGTTTGTAAAATAACTATTGACAACAAATTCATTATCCAGTGTTTGTACAGAAACTTTGTTGATTTATCAAAATAAAATGTCTACTGATAAAACGGATGGCTTTGCAAGAAGCAATTCAACGTACATTACATCATTCAATATGATACGGCTCCTCGCAATGCTATACAAACAAAACAAGAAATGTTCCTAGAAACCAGGACTTTTGTGATCATTACTCCATCACCTTTCGAGGCAAAAACCTCTATGTGGTTCACAGAAAAAACACATAAATTATTGGCCTAAAAAGATAGAAATGTAATTGAGAATCAGCAATACATGACTATCTGTTCCAAGTGAACAATAAGTTGGTGGCCAGAGAAAAGCTTACCTGCTGGCACTTCCCATGCATGTAGAAGTGGCATAGCTTCACTGGTTTCGGCTTTATAACTGGTGCAAGTTTCAGTCTTTTCACACCATCCGCTATCCGCTGCTGTGCTCTCTTAACCCGTTTGTTTTTCTATATGTCAAAAACATCGCGAAGGAAGATTAATACTCCAGAAGGAAAAATACAATTAGAATGCACAGTTGAATAAAGTATGTGTTGAACTCAAATGGTAGTGAAACCAGAACACACCGTCTTCTTAGCCTTTCTTTCCTCTGTCAAATGCCGTTTTCTCTTCCCTAGTTTGGGAGCCTGCAAAGTTTGTCATGGGGCATATTTAATGTCAGTGCTTCTTTTTTTACCGCAATGTCAGTACTTCTGTTGTCAAGAAGAGAATAACTTATTGGATATTGGTGAGTTTTGTACTCTTCTAAAAGTGCATGTGATGGAATTTAAGCAAGAAATCAATAACGTGTTAAAAAAAGGTTCTGAATCAGTTATGCGGTATCACATGATAAGTTGCATCTCATGTTCTGAATCAGTTATGCGGTATCACATGATAAGTTGCATCTCACAAGCTATATTTTCATCCAAACACAAAATTAAACAAGAAGAAGCAACATGTGAAAAAACATCTAATAACCAATACCGGTTAATAAAAAATGGTATATTCAGTACCTCAGCATCAGGCAGCGGTGTCTCATTCCATTCCACAATTTCATCATAACTGACTGCCTGCGCCCTGGTGACATGCTTTAGTGCATCATCCTTGATATAACCTTCCTTGTTCAGTACAAGATCACTGGTTCCTTTAGTTTTAGGCGTTGAAAGCAAATTCAGACACGGTATGTCCTGGCCAGATGATTCATTCTCCCCCAACACTCTGTTAGTAAAATCCTCTTCCAATTCCTCATCATCTGCATCTTCGAGCTCCGAATCATCAGATTCATCTACATCCAGAGCCTGCATGTCACCCTCAATCTCTCCTTCCTCAACCACGCCACCATCAACTGAGTGCTGATCTAAACCACCCACAGGTCTGTCTTCTTCAGTTCCAGCTCCCAATTCTTTCACCCCCTCAGCTATGTTGCCATCATTGTGTGGTTCACCTCCAGAAACCCCATAGTTCAGCATTGACGTTGTACCGCCACTGGCATCAGCAATCAACCCTGAGAAGTTGGTCATCATCGTATCAAGCAGCAGATGTTCATCATCATTGACCACCACTACATCTGGCTCTGCCAATTCGTCAACCTCCCCCTCCAAACAATCCTTCATCGACCTCAAAACATCCTCTGCCCCCAACTCCTCCACGAACGCAACAGTCTCACGGCAGACGTTTCCCCCAACAACCATATCTGTTACGCCCTCCACCCGCTGAACCCCGGCCACTTGATTCTCCATGTATCTCTGTGGTGCCACAGCCGGGTCTGCAATAGGGTTACCGGTGGCTGCATCGACTGCCGCGGGTGAGGGGTTCTCGATGACAGAAGTCCTTACCGCAGTCTCCTCTTCTCCTAAGTCCTTTCCCCGTCCAGGCGGTACCGAGCACCCCTGTGGCGACTCGTCGCATATAGGGTTCGCAGCGGCGGGCTCGACTTCAAGGGGCGCCGGGGCAGCGAGCTGCGAGGGGCGGTGGTGGAGGCAGTGGGAGAAGAGCCGGGAGAGCGTGCGGTAGGAGGCGCTGTCGAGATGTGATCGCCGGCGAGTGAGGAAAAGGGTGGTTGGGGCAGGAGGCACAGGCGGCACAAGGGAATCCTCCATGGCGAGGGATTAGGCTGCCTTAGAATTAGGGTCTACGGGTGGGAGTTGGCTGGGTTGGAGTTAGGATATCGAGCAGTGGTCAGCCTCGCCGTGCGAGCTCGGCGGCGCCGACGGAACTGTCCGATGAGGAGAGGAAACCCCATTGTCGTCCAAAGCAGAGGCGGCAAATAAGAGAGTTTGGGCCAGAGTGTAATACCGTTAGCTATAGGTACTTCGGCCTTTAACGATGCCAAATTGGCCCATAAATTAGGGTGAACAGGCTAAAATATAGTTTGATGCTGGTGACATGGTGTATCAAGATCCAGAGAAACCGCAGCTGCTCTTTGCCGCGACCATCACGGGAATAATCTGGGAAGCTCTTCTCTGGTCATATTCGGATTGCACGACGCCACCGTCTTAGTCAATTGCTTGTAGGGCTGTAAGAAAAGTTCGAGGCTTGTGAGCCGCTCAAGGCAGACTCATTTTTTGGTTTTATTAGAGATCGACTCGAAAAGAAACGAGCTGAGTTTAAACACTTCGCATAGGTCAACTAAGAAACGAGTTGATCTTAAGCCAATACTGGCTCGTTCGATTTTACCTCGATAACTCAACATAATATCATTATGTTAAATGATCATGCCATATATTAAATAAGAATAAGATAATTTGTTACCATATATGTTGTCCATGATTTTCTTCATTATATTTACCAACAAACATGGAAGCTTGAAGATTTAGGCCTAATTATGATACGTGGTCGACAATGTGTTAAATATCCTTTTTCTTTTCAAAAGTTCTTAGCATATGCACCTTCCTTTTTTTGTTTTTCGTCCACGAAAATCACCATCTATTGCTAGTTTTCCCAAGAGAGCAAGATGAGCTCTCCTAAGCACGACGGTGATGTCGTAAATCTCAAGATGATATGTCGGCTCAGTCTTTCGGAGGTGCTCATAGGGGTAGGGTGTGCGTGTGTGCGTTCATAGGGGTAAGTGTATGCGCGTGTATATGAGCGTTTGTGTCTGTGCTGATGTTAAAACACACACACACAAAAAAAAAGCATGATGAGATGGCGTACAAAGTTGTGTCATGTTGTGTCCTTATCTATTTGGAATAATCATCATAAATTTATAATTTTTACCATCTCATTTAGCTCGAAACTCCTCTAGATCGACTCGAAAACGTTACAAGCTGAGTATGAGTCATGTTCTAAAGCTCGATCTTGAGCTTCACTCAGTTTTAGCTCGCTCAAATTTTAATATGAGTTCAGTTGGGCCAACTCCAACTCATTCAAACTAGACTCGTTTGCAGCCCTAATTGCTTGTCGTGAAGCATTGGCGTTGGCCGAAGACCCAGGTCTACAAAGTTTCGTTATAGCGTTAGATGCTAAACAGGTGGTCAGTGATGGTGAATGGTAACCGAGGCCGGGAAGAAGGGAAGGTCGAATAGGATGAGGTATATTTTGACAATGTAGCCACACTGGATCAATTTGGCATTAAAAACCGTTTCTCCTCATTAACTCATGGGAAATGATTCACTCACCCGGATAAACCTGGGAATGGTTTGGATCAAAACTTAGTTTTTGGTTTGGTTTTTGATTTGGTCTCACTAATTTGGTCTATACTGGATTTAGATAGACAAACAATTCGGCTCGGTTTGGGTTGTGGCTAATAACGGACTGGATAGGTTTTGGGTTGGGTGCAGACTTATGGGTTGAAAACTGCTGCAAACTATGATTTCAGACCGGATTGATGGATTAGTCTCAAGCGAAGGTCCAAATGCCACTGCCTTCCCAGCATGTTCAGTCGCTTCTTGTCAATCTATCCATCGTCCAGCCCAAGCTTCATCCACGTGCGTACTCGTGCCATGGACGCCTCTGACTTGGGAGAAAATTATCTTGACTTGGACCTGCTGCACCTCCATGACCACGCCGATGACAAGGGTAACATCCATGATCACGCCGACGCCGGCGTAGAACCTAGGGTGTTGGGAGCGGTGGCGACCGGCACGGTGACGCCATGACCGACACGGTGGCGACCGGCGTGCGTGTGCGCTAGGAGCGGTCCGTGCAGGCCACTGGCGCGTGTGTGCGTTTGTCCGTGCGTGCGTGCGCCAGGAGCGATCCGTGCAGGGCACGGGCGCGTGTGTGCGTGTGTGCGTGCGTCGAGAGCGTGGTGTGGGCATCAGGCGCGCGAGCCGGCCGCGTCGAGTGCGTGCATGCGCTTCGGGCACGCGAGCCGTGGAGCGTGGGACGTGCCGAGTGTGCGAGTGGGGTGCGTCGAGAGCGCGGCGTGGCGCATGAGTGCACGCACGTATAAGTCCCCCTCCCTCCCGTGTATTGTACCAAGTGGATCGAGTTTGTGCACGAGGAGAAAAACAGAAAAACAATCGGTGTGGCAAGGTGTTTGTCCGTGACCAAATTCTTTGTGTCCATTCCCCCGCCGTGTCTTGTTGTCTCCGGTGATCGCCGGTGCGCTATGAGTCCCTTTTTACGCTGTGAGTGCGTTTTAGCTAACATAGGAGACGCAGCGACCAACACGCCCTGAGTAAACGATCATGACCTAAACGGCAACTGCCTTCTTCAAGTTTGTTTGTATCCAAGTTCCAACACCCGAGCAGCAGATACTCACTAGTCAATTACACGGCTGTTGTGCTTTGTCCATGGTTTGAGTTTGTGGGTTTAATCCAAAACTTGGAAACAGTTAGAGCTGGATTGGGTGGAAAATACGTACAGTTTGGTTTGGTGTAGATTCTAGCTATAAGTTTTTGGTTTGGATTGGTTTGGAAGATTTTCTCCGTGCTTCCCACAGAAAACATGTGGCTGTGACCCATGCAAGCCACAGTCTATACTTATCCACAAATAATGGTTTTTGTAACAAAGCTTTTAATCGTTTCTCCTCATTAACTCATGGGAAATGATTCCCTTCACCCGGCCAATCGTAAAGATTTTGTCCGCACTTCCCAGGAAAGACACGTGGTTGTGACCCATGCAAGTCCTAGTCTATACTTATCCACACATAATGGTTTTTGTAACAAAGCTTCGATTGCGAAGAAGGTTATCTATGGCAACAATGGTGGCAGTGCAACTTCCGTGATATATTTCATTGCAAAAAAAAAATCCCGCGGCATCACCCATGTTGCAAAAGTCCTTCTGCAACATCATCTTTGTTGCAAAAAGGTGAAGATGAACAAAAGAACTCTAGCACAACCTTTATTGCAAATATTTCTGTAACATGAGCTCTATTGCAAAGGGTTCTACAACACTACTTTGTTGCAAATGTGAGGACAAGACGATGGCCGCTAGATGTCACCAAATCTAACGGTTGTCGAGGCGATGGATCTTTCAAAAAGATCCACCGGCCAACACCTAGCACGCCCCTTAACTCATTGACACATAAGTAAATTTGCTTATCCGAACCCTAAGTTACTACCGTTTCATCAAGACAAGGCTTTGAACAACAATTACTCTTTTAATATTTGATTATTTCCTTTCATTGAGACAAGACTTGACCAACAATTACTCTTTTCATATTTGAATTATGTGATACAAAATGATTATCATAACGAAGTACTTTTAAATACAAATCTAGTGACACAAATTTCATGTCATATAATTTATGGAGTAACTATTGGTCAAATGTGTGTCTTAACGAAACAAAATACCAAAATGGATTTGCAACGGAGGTACCAAGTTACCCGCACTATGACTAGACTAAAACCAACGGGGCAGAAGCAGAAAATTACCTCGAGTTTAGCAGCTGTAGTATGCACGCAAAACTTTTTTCTTAAAGGGGGGAAAACGTGAACATCATAGTTTGATGGACGGAAATGACCCCAAGGATGCTACTCTGACAGTTTGACAACACAAGCAAATGCATAATGCAGTCGAACTAGCATACAAGTACATATCTCAAATAGCAGTAAAATCATCGATAACCATCTCCTTGTCATGTTTATTCAGTGGAACAAACGTTTTGTTTGGTGAAGAAATTCAGGCAGGTGTCTCTTGGCTTTGCTCTAACCCCGCCTCGGAAGGAGAATACATCTATTGTAAGCTCCTAGATGTTCACATTAGCATCATTCAAAGCTGAGGTGAAACTCCCATCGGTGCCATGGGTTTTCATTACCATGAAATTTTGTGCCTTCCTTTAGCAATTCTCCGAGCAATCACCTTACGCCCACCCGTGGTTGATTTACTGCAAAATGAGAAAAGGAATGGGAAAACCGGATATCAGCACACTGAGAACCAAATTTGCTGAGAACACAGAAACTTATGAACAAAGTCTGGTCCATAAAAAACACCAGCTAAACTAATTGCTCGCCATAAAAAATTGGCATATTTTAGTTAGTCACATGAAGGAGGGAGCGAGGGAGGGAAAGGAGACAGACCGTGCACGAAATCCATGGGTTCGTTTCCGCTTGATGGTGCTGGGTTGGTAAGTCCTTTTGGGAAGTAACTCAAGGGGTTCATTAGCAACAGGATCAATTCCTACAGATAGCCAAGTACCAACTAAGGAAGATAATCCAATTTGCAAAAAATAACCATTTCAGTCATACATTTAGAAGGTAATTAATAATCAATTCTGCAGCACTTACCAAAAAACGATGAAACGATATGATCGGCAAAAATAACAAAAGATCAGCACACTATGTGCTCCATTCAGTCAAACTATTCGTAATAGCAAAAAACAGGAGTATTTCTCAAGTATCTCTGAGCATTTTAGATTCCAGGGAATCCAAGCCTTCCTAAATCACATGTCCACGTGTTGAGGAATTTTCAAAATTCATGAAGTCTTTATTATAATATGGTTTGCTGAACAGTGTTCATGGTTCCACGTGCTCCATAAACAGATGTACTCTACAAAACAGTGATCCATAAAATTTATGTTCTGTTACCCTGGTTGATATCCAAGCATAAAAAGACAAGTTGAAATTTAAAACAATGTATAATGCATTCCTATGCTCGCATGATTCTCTACAAAACAGTGATAGCAAACTTTTTGTGAGTGAGGTACATAACTGAACAAATATAAGAAACATCACTACATCGAAAGCAAGCAACTTTGCAAGAAATGAATTGATTAAACTCTGTCATTTGTAGCTTGAGAAAATGTGAACCAAACCTACAAAACATTGGCAGTGTACTGAAAATGGTTCCAGTAAACCGTATATTTAACCATATAAAAGGAATAAATAAAGCTATGAGTCACTCTACTCGCTTGTTAAGCTGGGTAGGTCGTATAATAGCTACTAGGTGGTTGACGGCCAAGTACTGGTTATTTTAGGCACCAAACCTTTATTTGTATCAGTGAGCCAGATCAAAGAGGACACAATTCCTAAACTAATCAGCAATTTACTCCAATTATCATGCACCGGAGATGTCTGCTAAGCTTAGTGAGCCAGATCAAACAGGACACAATTCCTCAACTTATTAGCAATTTACTCAAATTATCATGCGCCGGAGATGTCTGCTAAGTGTATAATAAACATATCAAATAACCACCAACACCTCATACCACGAGTCGAGGCACTTGGTATTAAAAAAAATGAATAGAGGCAATAATGACATAATGGGACTGCAGAACACTAAGCTGCTCGTGCACCAAATCAACCAAGTAAATCAGACAATCAATGTGAAGTAGGATTTCCGAAGCAATCCTATCAGTTCTTTCAACCACCCCCACAGCCCCAGACAAGTGCTAGTAGTGTCAAAATTAACTTTCTAGCTCGCAAGAGACTTATGAGGAGTTCCGCAATCTGTAGACAGCGAGTTGTATGCAACATTTCCCCACTTTATACATCTCGCATTCACCATTTATCCAACAACGATACAGCTAAAGGCCAATGATCCAAATGTCTGATGCAGCGAAATATTCTAGAAAGCTTAAGGGGAAAGTGGGGTAGAGCAGGCGAGAGGTCATACCATCGTCAATGAGGAACCGGAGAGAGGGGAGGCCGCAGGGGAAGGAGATCTCCCCGGGGAGCGAAGTTAGTCTCGCGACCACCTCCGCGTCGTGTGCGTCCACCGACGCCGGCGGCGGCGGGACGTGCGGCTGGATCCTATGGAGCAGCGACGGAAGAGGAGGTCCGGTCCGCAGAAGAGACGGAGGCGGGGAGGCGAGGAGGCGGCCGAGGAAGGAGGAGCCAGCCCGCGCTAGGATTTTCGCCGACGCCATCGCCGTGATCCACTTCGTCCTGGACCTTCTTAAACCCTAGCTTCCACTTCCGCCTTTCCAAAGCAGTTGACCTATGGTGAGAGATGGTCTCACGACAAATGGGCCTGGTGGTCAGGATTAGAGCCCCTAGTAGATGGGCCCAAGCTAACCCAGAAAAGAAGGCTAACCACAACTGTGGCTCTCTTTGCCTAAAAAACAAACAAATTGTGGCTCTCCTTTCTTGTGTGCATATCGAGCTCCCTCCTCTTCGATTTAGGCCATGCGCATACCTTTAGATCCTCAATTTTATACAAATCTAATGTGAATTAGGTATTAGAAAAGGTATATCATTATTAGAAAATATTATTTTTGAAGATTCTAATGGTATATTTTTTATAATATATGACTGTATTCAAATTATCAATCCAGGAATACACATGGATCTAATAAATCGGAACAAGGTAGTAATCCTTAAGCGACATATTATCACATAGTGCTAGGTGGGCCGTGTCTCTGTAGCGACGCCTCACTCACCGTGACGTTCAAAAAAACCCAGCAGATTCTGGCTCCAATAGCGTTTTTCTTTCAAATTTGAATCAATTCATGAATTATCACAGGCTCGCTTGCATATATGTTCGAAAAATCTAGGACATGGTTTGAATAAATCCGTCAATCCAAAAAATGTGCATAATACAAACAAATCATGGATTTTCTTTAAATATTCACCCTTTTCCCATAAAAATTAAAAAAAATCCAGGATTTAAGAAATGTACACAAGTTTAAAAATATAATCATGAATTAAAATATCTTTGTGAATATAAAAAACTTTATATTTTAAAAATATATATGAATTTTAAAAATATCAACGGATTTAATTTTGTTCTTTTTAATTCAGCTATTGCTCATGGATATTAAAATGCATGGGCTTTAAAAGTGTCAGCGAATTAAAAATACTATTTTATTAGAATGTAAAAGTAGAATTTTCAAAAATAAGAATACTAAAAAGAGAAGAAACTATTGGAAGATCAAAGAAACATAAAAACAAAAAGAACAAAAAAATGAAAATGAAAATTGGTAGAACCAAATATGCGATGTGTACCCCCAAGCTACCAACTTGGGCAAGGCCCGGTCCAGGTTTTACATGTAACGGAATATCTTTCACTGTGAGCACTAAGTAGGGTAATCTTTGAGAATCTCCCTACCTCCCTCCCTGTGCTAACCGGTGTTAGAAGTGACTTGCCGAGCAGCGTAGCCTTCAGCGAAATCACTAATTAACGAGCATTCTTTTCAAAGGTCACTCCCACCTTCTCAGATTGCGACAAGTGGCACATTGCATGTGCATTATTTGTTGTAACATGAAAGTTTTTTTTTTCGTAGATCCGTTTATTCAAAACGTTTTATCTCTTAAACCGTCCGTTCAAATCTCGAGTTGTTTTCACCATTAGATTCCTCATGTTGAGATCTTCAAAACTAGATCACATGTTGATAGGTTTTGACGAACTTTTTGTAGGAAAAAAAACAGACGAAAAAACCGAACCAGGAGCACTTTTTTCTCCTTTCCAAACGTATTTATAATTTTTGATTGTTTCATACTATTATAATATCAATCTCGTATGCTTTATATGCAATTTTATATTATTTTTGGGAACTAACCCAATAACTCGGAGCCTAGTATCAGTTCTTGTTTTTTTTTTTGCCTAT
>NC_041385.1:384769627-384770547 GCF_002162155.2 Triticum dicoccoides | reverse complement strand
ACCTAATTCCAGTGCTATAAATTCCCTAAAATCCAGAAACCCCCAGAGCGAGACCCGAAACAATTTTATCACCGCTGCAAGCCTTTGTTCTTTCGCGGTCCCATCTGGAGGCTTCTGTCGGTAATCTGCCGGAGGGGGGATCGATTGCGGAAGCCATCTTCATCAACCTTGATGCCTCCATGAGGTTACGTGAGTAGTTCCCACAGGACCTACGGGTTGTAACGCCCCGGTTTCGATGCGCCAGGTGTCCGCCAGTTATTCGTCGTTGTTGCCATGTCATTTGCTTGCGTGTTGCATTTTATCATGTCATCATGTGCATTTCATTTTGCATACGTGTTCGTCTCATGCATCTGAGCCTTTTCCCCGTTGTCCGTTTTGCAATCTGGCGCTCCTATGCCCTCCGGCGTTCCCCTTTTTATCTCCTGTTGTGAGTAGGTGTTAAACTTTCTCGGAATGGCCCGAGTCTTGCCAAGCGACCTTGGTATAGCACCGGTAGACCGCCTGTCAAGTTTCGTGCCATTTGGAGGTCGTCTGATACTCCAACGATTAACCGCGTAGCCCGAAACCCCCCTTTCTCTTTGCAGCCCAACACCCCTCCAAAGTGGCCCAAAACACATCTAACTCCCCTCCAAGCTCCCGGTCGTTCGATCACGATCGTGTGGGCGAAAACCGCTCCTCATTTGGACACTCCTAACTCCCTCTACCTATATATTTGTGCCCCTCCCCGAATTTTCGCGCAGCCCTAACCCTAGGAGTCTTCCTCCTCGCGCCGCCGGACATGTCCATCCGCGCCGGACATGTCCGCCGGACACGTCGCCCCGACGAATCAGAGCGCGACACGTCACCCCGCCGCTGCTCCCCTCCACTCAGCGCGCGCCACATCACCGCCGTCCGTCCCACGCGCCGCCGTGGCCCACGGG
>NC_041385.1:384735948-384769337 GCF_002162155.2 Triticum dicoccoides | reverse complement strand
CGCCTCCTGCCGGCGCGGCCTTCGCCGACCGCGCGAGCCCGCCCCCGCGCTCGCCGCCCCCGCGCCTCCCTGCCGTCTCCGCGGAGCTCCTGCCGGCGCCCGAAGGAGCTGCCCCGGCCGCCCTGCCCGGCGCCGCGGCCCCGCCGCCCGGAGCTCGCGTCGGCGCCGCCGGCCTCCTCCTCTGCCGGAGCGCCCGGTCCGGCCGCTCCTCCGCCGAATCCGGCCTCCCCGGCCCCGATCCGCGCCGCCCGCGTCGTCCTGTCGTCGTCCCCGCCCGTCTCCGGCCATCCCCCTCCTCTCCGGTGAGATTCCGGCGAAGTCCTCGCCGCGGTTGACTTTTTCCCCGGGGTGAGAAATCTGCTAAGTCCCCGAATCTGTGTAATTTTCATGCCATGTTCATCGCATCATATCTCTGCATCCGTAGCTCCGTTTTGTGCGTGTAATATGTCAAATTGTTCGTCTCAACGAGTACATCATTTCATCCCATTGCATCATATTCATTTGAGCTCATCCTGATGCCTGAATCATTGTTGTAAGAGTGCTTCATGATGTTTTCTGCTGTCTGTTAACAGAACGAGCTCTTTTGTCATTTTTGCCATGATTGATGTGTGCATCCTATGAGGTTGATGTCTACATGTGTTTTGTTCTACATGTTATGCTCTATCCATCCATGCCCCTGGTTGCATTTATAGCTTGCTGTAGCTTGTTCATATCTTGCTCCAAAGTTGCTTGATAATGTTGCTGTCAGCCTGTTAACATTAAGTTCAGTTGTTGTCATGTGTTTTGCTAGTGATCTATGCACCCTATGACCTTGCTATTGCCATGCTTAGCTTCACAAACATGTCTTCTTACTGTTGGGTGCCTTGCCATGCTATATATTGCTCTGTGGTGAGTGGTACAAGCTCACCAACATGCCTTCATAATTCTGTTTCTACCATGTTTGAATCTGTAATATAACTTGCTATGTTTACGTGGGTGCCATCATATTTTCTGATCCTTTTTGGCTTATGGTCAGTAAAGTACATTTAATCTATGCATTTAGTAGGTTCATGCCATGCCTTTATTTGCCATGATAAGTTCCTGTAACATGTTGTTTGATAGCTCTAAACATTGCAACCTGATGTTATTTTTTGCAAAGTCTGAAATTGTTATTACTTGCAATCTTTCCATGTGTGTTTGAGCATGTTCTAGTGATTTCTGGAGATAGCTCAGTGTTCATGTTTTGTAATGCTTTACCTGTACATCATGCCCATGTCTTTTGTTTTCATGTTGATATGCTGTAGCTTATTGTTTTGATGCTTGCAATATGCCTAGTTGCTGTTTTGGACAGCTAGTCCTTTAAACTTGTATAGAGTGCATGTGTTGAACTGTTGCTCGGTTTTGAGTGTGCTCTATATGAAACTTGCTTGATTTTGCATGTAGTATCATATTTATTATGTTGCATCCATGTTTTGAGGTGTTTGCTTGATGTTTGGGTGCATTTTGCATCAATGCCATGTTTAACTTGTTTTGCTCATATCTCCTAGGCCGTAGCTCCAAACTAAATGAACTTTATATGTAACTTGACTAGAATCTCGTGTAGATCATCTTGGTGCATTTTAACTTGCTGTTTAATAACTTGAACATAAGGTTTATTCAGATCTGGACCAATTTCAAAATATGCATATGAGGACTTACCGGAATTGTTATATGTTGATCCCGGCCTCATTTAAACTTGCTTTGATGTGTTGCTCTTGTTTGCATCATCCCTTGCCATGAGTAGCTTCATGTAGCTTTGTCATGCATCAAGCTTGTTGTGCATCATGTCATGTTCATGTGTGGTGTGTTTACTATGTTGTGTGCTTCTTCTCGATAGTTCCCGTTTCGTTGCGATCGTGAGGATTCGTTCGTCTACGCTGGGTTCGGCTTCATCCGTTCGTCTTCTTCATGGACTCGTTCTTCTTCCTTGCGGGATTTCAGGCAAGATGACCGCTACCCTGGATCTCACTACTATCATTGCTATGCTAGTTGCTTCGTTCTATCGCTATGCTGCGTTACCTATCTTCTGCTCATCAAGCCTCCCATATTGCCATGAACCTCTAACCTATGACACCTTTCCTATGCAAACCGTTGTTTGGCTATGTTACCGCTTTGCTCAGCCCCTCTTATAGCGTTGCTAGTTGCAGGTGAAGTTGAAGATTGCTCCATGGTGGACAGGATTTTGGTTGGGATATCACAATATCTCTTATATTATTAATGCATCTATATATTTGGTAAAGGGTGGAAGGCTCGGCCTTTTGCCTGGTGTTTTGTTTCACTCTTGCCGCCCTAGTTTCCGTCATACCGGTGTTATGTTCCCGGATTTTGCGTTCCTTACGCGGTCGGGTGATTTATGGGACCCCCTTGACAGTTCGCTTTGAATAAAACTCCTCCAGCAAGGCCCAACATTGGTTTTACCATTTGCCTCACCACCACCTACTTTTCCCTTGGGAGTCGCTCTCTCGAGGGTCATCTTTATTATAGCCCCCCCGGGCCAGTGCTTGTCTAAGTGTTGGTCCGAACTAGAGCCCTTTGCAGCGCCCCCTCAGGGAAACTTGAGGTCTGGTTTTAGTTGTCCGGGTTGCTCATCCGGTGTTGCCCTGAGAACGAGATATGTGCAGCTCCTATCGAGATTGTCGGCGCATCGGGCGGTCTTGCTGGTCTTGTTTTACCATTGTCGAAATGTCTTGTAAACCGGGATTCCGAGTCTGATCGGGTCTTCCTGGGAGAAGGTATATCCTTCGTTGATCGCGAGAGCTTGTCATGGGCTAAGTTGGGACACCCCTGCAGGGTATAATCTTTCGAAAGCCGTGCCTGCGGTTATAGGTAGATGGGAATTTGTTAATGTCCGGTTGTAGATAACTTGACACCAGATCCGAATTAAAACACATCAACCGCGTGTGTAGCCGTGATGGTCTCTTCTCGGCGGAGTCCGGGAAGTGAACACGGTTTTGGGTTATGTTTGACGTAAGTAGGAGTTCAGGATCACTTCTTGATCATTGCTAATTTCACGACCGTTCCGCTTGCTCTCGTCTCGTTCTTATTTGCGTATGTTAGCCACCATATCATGCTTAGTCGCTGCTACAGCCTCACCACTTTGCCCCTTCCTTTCCTATTAAGCTTTGCTAGTCTTGATACCCATGGTAATGGGATTGCTGAGTCCTCGTGGCTCACAGATTACTACAACAACAGTTGCAGGTATAGGTTATGCGACAAACATGACGCGAGAGCGATGCTTTCTTGCGTTGAGTTCTTCTTCTGCTTCTTCTTCGATCAGGGGATAGGTTCCAGGTCGGCAGCCTGGGCTAGCAGGGTGGATGTCGTTTGAGTTTATGTTTGTGTTTCATCCGTAGCCGGATGATGCTCTTATGTATGATGTATTGATGTATTCTTGTGGCATTGTATGCCTTATGTATGTATCCCCATCTATTATGTAATGTTGATGTAATGATATCCACCTTGCAAAAGCGTTTCAATATGCGGGTCTATCCTTGGTGGGACCTTCGAGTTCCTTTTGGATAGGGTCGCATATTGGTGGGACCTATGCTAGTTGCTTCGTTCTATCGCTTTGCCGCGCTACCTATCACCTGTTTATCAAGCCATCCTATATTGCCATGAACCTCTAACCTTTGACACCTTTCCTATGCAAACCGTTGTTTGGCTATGTTACCGCTTTGCTCAGCCCTCTTATAGCGTTGCTAGTTGCAGGTGAAGTTGAAGATCGCTCCATGGTGGACAGGTTTATGGTTGGGATATCACAATATCTCTTATATTATTAATGCATCTATATACTTGGTAAAGGGTGGAAGACTCGGCCTTTTGCCTGGTGTTTTGTTCCACTCTTGCCGCCCTAGTTTCCGTCATACCGGTGTTATGTTCCCGGATTTTGCGTTCCTTACGCGGTTGGGTGATTTATGGGACCCCCTCGACAGTTCGCTTTGATTAAAACTCCTCCAGCAAGGCCCAACCTTGGTTTTACCATTTTCCTCACCACCACCTACCTTCTCCCTTGGGAGTCGCTCTCTCGAGGGTCATCTTTATTCAGCCCCCCGGGCCAGTGCTTGTCTAAGTGTTGGTCCGAACTAGAGCCCTTTGCAGCGCCCCCTCAGGGAAACTTGAGGTTTGATTTTAGTTGTACGGACTGCTCATCCGGTGTTGCCCTGAGAACGAGATATGTGCAGCTCCTATCGGGATTGTCGGCGCATCGGGCAGTCTTGCTGGTCTTGTTTTACCATTGTCGAAATGTCTTGTAAACCGGGATTCCGAGTCTGATCCGGTCTTCCTGGGAGAAGGTATATCCTTCATTGATCGCGAGAGCTTGTCATGGGCTAAGTTGGGACACCCCTGCAGGGTATAATCTTTCGAAAGCCGTGCCTGCGGTTATAAGAAGATGGGAATTTGTTAATGTCCGGTTGTAGATAACTTGACACCAGATCCAAATTAAAACGCATCAACCGTGTGTGTAGCCGTGATGGTCTCTTTTCGGCGGATTCCGGGAAGTGAACACGGTTTTTGGGTTATGATTGACGTAAGTAGGGGTTCAGGATCACTTCTTGATCATTGCTAGTTGATGACCGTTCTGCTTGCTCTCTTCTCGCTCTTATTTGCGTATGTTAGCCACCATATATGCTTAGTCGCTGCTGCAACCTCACCACTTTACCCCTTCCTTTCCTTTTAAGCTTTGCTAGTCTTGATACCCATGGTAATGGGATTGCTGAGTCCTCGTGGCTCACAGATTACTACAACAACAGTTGCAGGTACAGGTTGTGCGATGATCATGACGCGAGAGCGATGTTTGCTTGTCTTGGAGTTCTTCTTCTGTTTCTTCTTTGATCAGGGATAGGTTCCAGGTCGGCAGCCTGGGCCAGTAGGGTGGATGTCGTTGAGTTTCTGTTTGTGTTTCATCCGTAATCGGATGATGCACTTATGTATTATGATGTTGTATTCGTGTGGCATTGTATGCCTCTTGTATGTATCCCCATCTATTATGTAATGTTGATGTAATGATATCCACCTTGCAAAAGCGTTTCAATATGCGGGTCTATCCTTGGTGGGAACTTCGAGTTCCTTTTGGATAGGGTCGCATATTGGGCGTGACAAGGGTCCATAGCGGTAGCAAGCTCTCTCTCTCTCTCTCTCTCTCTCTCTCTCTGATTTTCAATACAATGTTCTCTTCAGAGATCGATTCTATGTAAATCCATTCACGTGTGTTTGTTGGAATCCAATGAATTGTGGGTTTATGATCAGATTATTCATTGAAAGTAATTGAGTCCATTCTGAGATGTATTATGTGTGATTTTATAGCCTTGTATTTCTCTTCGATCTATCTGTCTTCTTTGGCCAAGTAGATTGATTTATCTTCAGTAGGAGAGGTGCTTGGTGGTAGGTTCAATATTGAGGTGTCCTCAATTGACAACAGGAGTAGTGAGGCACATATTTGTATTATTGCTACTAAGGGTAAAACGATGGGTTTTAATCATATTGATCGATCATTCTTTGTCTATATTATGTCATCATGCTCCAAGCGTTACTCTGTTTGTTATGAAATTAATACCTTAATATGCATGCTAGATAGCGGTCGAGGGGTGGAGTAATAGCAGTAGATGAAGATGGATGTCAGTCTACTTGTCTAGGACGTAATGCCTATATATTGATCATGCACTGGTGCAGTGACGTGCTATACAAACTATTTTTAACCCCCTTTCTGCGACGGCGTTTGGAACCATCGCCAAGTGAGTGTGGGCGATAGGGGGGGGGGGTCCTTTTCACACGACCCAGAAACCGTCGGGGATAGGCCCTCCCGGCACACAGGCTGGGGGAAAATGAGCTCGTGTGCGATCTGGCGAGGCATTGAAACCCAATTTTTTCCGTTCATATGTACATCCCACATGGTGAATCCCAGAAAAACATTTCCGTTTGTATATATACCACACATAGTTTTTTGTGTGGAAACGTTTGTGCAAGGTGTCCTAACGCAAATAGTTCTCTACCGGAAGCCGTGTGTGATTGTTAGTTGATCAAGCACGCCTACTTTCTAGAAACCGTGTGGGTTGTTTGAGTTCATCACCCACGGTGTTGTCTGAGTAACCGTATGCAATAGAAAACCCCAATAAGCAGGGTAATTAGCCTATTATTGATAATCCATGTAGTAATCAAATTGATATTTGTTATAAAACACACCAAATATTTCATATCCATATAACATCAACCAGGATTTCATAATTGAATTACATCACATAGCTTCAGCACTTAGTTACACCATTACACAACAACACCAAGTTTCACATGCAACATCGAAAACCTTTGGAAAGTAGCATCATACACGGTAAATAGAAAGATGAATCTCATCTGGGAAACTGCAGAAGCGGAAGGCAAATATTGAGCCTTCAGTGATGTTGAACGTCCTTGCAACTTTAGGCCAGTGGCTATGGATAATTGCCCGCCCAACCTTTGTCCTCTTCAGGAAGACTTCAATATTGTACCATGGGTGTTGAATGAATACCTTCCTCGCCTCTTGACCATGCAGGTGGTTTGAGAGGTAATCATCGGTGAACTGCTTTGAAAAGTACTGAAAACGAAGATATGCATAAATCACTGTTACAAATTTTGAAATGGCGCAAGGGGTAAAAACAAGGTAAAAGAGTTAGTACCATCCTATAGTCGACTGATGTCTTCTTCATTGTGCAAACAAAGATCTTGCTGTTATTCGTCGCAAGTTTCTTCATCCTAACTATCTTTCTGAGTTTCTTGACTTGATTGATATTCATGGACATCTCATTTCTCCATATGCAAAATGGGTCGAACAGTGGGTCTAAGCCTCTGACAGTAGGACATACATGTGCAAGACCAAATTGTAAGAAACCTAAATATTAGAATGATTTCTGCAACTACACAATAATGTGCTATTAGCGAAAGGACCATGCATGAGCAAACCTCGATGATAAACCGCAATGTCTCCCATTGTTTCCCTGCAACACACATAAGGAAGATCTTGATCAGGTTAACTGAGAGTTGACATACTATCAGTAGAATATGTATTGAGTATAGTCAAATTTGATTTACTTCTCACATGCAGAATTGAACCAAATAGTTAAATGGACAGTAGACCAAATGAACCAAAACAGTTAACTGAGCACGACATTGCAGAATAGAAACATGTACTAGAAGATAAGACAGATAACAAAACAAAGAATGCTTGAGAACAGTATTACGAAATGTAGCAATTGTTCGACCAAACTGTTAACTGAATATTACATTTCAAAGAACCAAACTGTTAACTGGACATTACATTTCAGAGGACCAAACTGTTAACTGAACATCAGATTACATATTAACATTACAGAGGACAAATCACTAGAAGGCACTGGCGGTGGCCTCGAGAAAACAACACGAACTGTATTTTAAAGTAGACAATCGTGATGCGGCTTGAAGCTACGTCGGTATTTCCCCAAAGAGGAAGGGATGATGTAGCACAACGACGGTAGGTATTTCCCTCAGTGATGAAACCAAGGTTACCGAACCAGTAGGAGAACCAATCAACAATACATAAATGGTACCTGCACACAAATAACAAATACTCGCAACCCCACGTATTAAAGGGGTTGTCAATCCCTTTTGGGTAACGGCGCCAGAAATTGGCAAACAGACGCGAATAAATTGTAGTAGATTGATAGATCAAACGCCAAATAAAATAAACAAAAATAAATTGCAGCAATGTATTTTTGTATTTTTGGTTTAATAGATCTGAAAATAAAAGGCAAATAAAATAGATCGCAAAGGCAAATAATATGAGAAAGAGACCCGGGGGCCGTAGGTTTCACTAGTGGCTTCAAATAATCATGACGATATCCAGGCAATGATCATTATATAGGCATCATGTCCAAGATTAGTAGACCGACTCCTGCCTGCATCTACTACTATTACTCCACACATCGACCGCTATCCAACATGCATCTAGTGTATTAAGTTTATGGAGAAACGAAGTAATGCAATAAGAACGATGACATGATGTAGACAAGATCTATTTATGTAGAAATAGACCCCATCATTTTATCCTTAGTAGCAATGATACATACGTGTCGGTTCCCCTTCTGCCACTGGGATCAAGCACTGTAAGATCGAACCCACTACAAAGCACCTCTTCCCATTGCAAGATAAATAGATCAAGTTGGTCAAACAAAACCCAAATATTGGAGAAGAAATACGAGGCTATAAGAAATCATGCATATAAGAGATCAAAGAAACTCAAATAACTTTCATGGTTAAAAAGATAGATCTGATCATAAACTCAAAGTTTATCCGATCCCAAAAAACACACCGCAAAAGAGTTACATCATATGGATCTCCAAGAGACCATTGTATTGAGAATCAAACGAGAGAGAGGAAGCACTCTAGCTACAACTACGGACCCGAATGTCTACAAAGAACTACTCACGCATCATCGGAGAGGCACTAATGGAAGTGGTGAACCCCTCTATGATGGTATCTAGATTGGATCTGGTGGTTCTGGACTCTGCGCGTCTGGAATTGATTTTTGTCGACTCCCCTAGGGTTTCTGGAATATTGAGGTATTTATAGAGTAAAGAAGCGGTCCGGGGGGCACCTGAGGTGGGCACAACCCACCAGGGCGCGCTTGGGCCTCCAGGCGCATCCTGGTGGGTTGTGCTCCCCTCGGAGCAGCCCCCAGGTGCTTCTTCGGCCCATTGGTTGTCTTCTGGTCGAAAAAAATCCACAAAAAGTTTCAAGTGGCATTATAAGAGATGGTATTGATTTCCTGCGATATAAAAAACATGCAAAAACATCAACTGGCGCTTGGCACTATGTCAATAGGTTAGTACCAAAAAGTGATATAAAATGACTATAAAATGATTATAGAACATCCAAGATTGATAATATAACAACATGGAACAATAAAAAATTATAGATACGTTGGAGACGTATCAAACTGTGTGGCGGTGTCGATGATGGCCTCGAAGACGAGGTGCTCCTCCAAGATCTGGCGGTCGGCATGCATGGCAGCCATAGCGACCTCGTGCGCGCGTGCGACCGCAATTTACTTCTATGCTGCCAGATGCTACCGAGCTCCACATTATACTGCATGCAGAATGGCTGTGGGCGGCGCTTAATTGGAGGACAAGGACAGTGATTTCGGCGGAAGGTGTTGCGCCATCGGCTGGGGCATGTGGGATGGGGAAGGAGGAGGATGGTGTGGGTGGGATGTGGATTACCTGACCATATCAACGAGGCCGCGAAGCAAGAAGAAGGGTCGGCGGCGAGGAGGCCGCGCAGCAAGAAGAAGGGTCGCCGGCGAGGAGGCGGCGCTGCAAGAAGAAGGGTCGCTGTCGTAGAATTAACACGGCAGATGTCCTTAGTGTCAGGACTTAGTCACGAGGCCAACACATCTATGTGGTAGCTTGAGAGGGGTTGAGTGGGACGAGAGACGCAGGGCGGATCAACACGCAAGACAAGGATTTAGACAGCTTCGGGCCCCGGGAAACATCATCCGGTAATAACCCTACATGCTGTTTGTGGCTAGGTCTCATTATGATCATGAGGGAGTCGCCGTAAGCCGGCTCTCCTCCTTGTGTCTAGCCCTAGATATTGTTTCTTGTTACTTGTCCCCCTTTGGGGAGCCATGCCCCTCCTTATATAAGTTAGAGGGGCGGGTTACATGTGGAGTCCAAATAGGATTGGACTAGCCTATCTTCTACTACAAGCCGGATACAAGTCCGGGTCTTGATTCCTTGTAAGGGAGATATTCCTCACGCCTTTTCTCTTAAGCCGGCCTACCATAACGTAAACCGGCCTTCTGGGCCTTGAGCCTCCTGGGCCCCCGAGTCTTGTCGCTCCTCTGATCCGCTTGCTAGGTCACCCATAAGTCACCTGAATCGGGCGGGTCACTTAGTGAGTCGCCAAGTCCGGCCGGTTATACTTCCGACCGGGTTACACCGCGGGGTATATCCCCGACATTAGCCCCCAAGTTTAGCTTGGATTTATCCATGGTAAACTTATGTTGTAAAATAAACACAAGAACAAATTTGACAGGTTGTGCTCCGGGTTAAGAATTCTTGTAAACCGGCACCTGAACATCCTTAAGTCCTTGTCATTTCCTTTTTCTAGAAAATCCGGGTTAATAGACTAGCTTCACAATCAATTTGCTTGTAAAAGAAATATTGTAAACAAATAATCCATTTGAGTCGGCTTCCACGGCGCCGGGTTAAATAATTTTGGTCTTCAAATACTCATATGATATTCAGTCGGCTTGAAGATATAAAACTTGCCGGTTTATCATTACCAAAAAACTGCCGGATTATAAAACAAACGATGACGGGTCATAATTGTTGTTGACACCGGTTTATGTAATTGATCCTCCTGATTTTCTCAAAACTGATAATTTGAAATTTTTCTCCCTTATATTCATATTACCTGTAGCCCCCTAAGTGCCGGGTTGTCATGCTTGCAGCAACCTGGGACTTGTAATTGCCTTATGTTCATAAAATTTTCGATCAGTGTAGCCCCCAAGGGCCGACTTAGTAAGATATTACTGAGCTGGGACTTTGTATATGATTCATTGATAATAACATCGTATGATGTAATCTCCACCATGGGGCTTGAACCCACGTCCACAAGGTTAAGAGCTTTGTACTCTAGCAACTAAGCAGTGGATTTTTCAATATAATGTAATAAAACTTGTGTACCTTGAACTTTTGACAGGAGCAATTAGTAGCCCCCAAGGGCCGGCTCATTATGATATGATGAGTCAGGTCTTCAATACATTAGCCCCCAAGTGCCATGGTGCATGCTGGCAGTGACATGGGACTTGCATATTTGAAATAATCCCAATCTGAATAATGTAGCCCCCAAGTGCTGGGTTGTGACGCCCCCGATTTAATCGTACACTAATCATGCACGCAAATGTGTACGATTAAGATCAGGGACTCACTGGAAGATATCACAACACAACTCTAAAACATAAATAAGTCATACAAGCATCATAATACAAGCCAGGGGCCTCGAGGGCTCGAATACAAGTGCTCGATCATAGACGAGTTAGCGGAAGCAACAATATCTGAGTACAGACATAAGTTAAACAAGTTTGCCTTAAGAAGGCTAGCACAAACTGGGATACAGATCGAAAGAGGCGCAGGCCTCCTGCCTGGGATCCTCCTAACTACTCCTGGTCGTCGTCAGCGGGCTGTACGTAGTAGTAGGCACCTCCGGTGTAGTAGGGGTCGTCGTCGACGGTGGCGTCTGGCTCCTGAACTCCAGCATCTGGTTGCGACAACCAGAAAGAAAGGAAAGGGAGAAAAAGGAGGGAGAAAGCAACCGTGAGTACTCATCCAAAGTACTCGCAAGCAAGGAACTACACTACATATGCATGGGTATATGTGTAAGGAGGCCATATCAGTGGACTGAACTGCAGAATGCCAGAATAAGAGGGGGATAGCTAGTCCTATCGAAGACTACGCTTCTGGCAGCCTCCGTCTCGCAGCACGTAGAAGAGAGTAGATTGAAGTCCTCCAAGTAGCATCTCCAAGTAGCATCTCCAGTAGCATCGCATAGCATAATCCTACCCGGTGATCCTCCCTTCGTCGCCCTGTGGAAAAGCGATCACCGGGTTGTCTGTGGAACTTGGAAGGGTGTGTTTTATTAAGTATCCGATTATAGTTGTCATAAGGTCAAGGTACAACTCCAAGTCGTCCTGTTACCGAAGATCACGGCTATTCGAATAGATTAACTTCCCTGCAGGGGTGCACCACATAACCCAACACGCTCGATCCCATTTGGCCGGACACACTTTCCTGGGTCATGCCCGGCCTCGGAAGATCAACACGTTGCAGCCCCACCTAGGCACAACAGAGAGGTCAGCACGCCGGTCTAAACCTAAGCGCACAGGGGTCTGGGCCCATCGCCCTGAGCACACCTGCATGTTGCGTGGGCGGCCGGAAGCAGACCTAGCCTAGTGGCGTTCCAGTCCAAACCGGCGCGCGCCGCTCAGTCGCTGACGTCACGAAGTGCTTCGGCTGATACCACGACGCCGGGATACCCATAACTACTCCCACGTAGATGGTTAGTGTGTATAGACCAAATGGCCAGACTCAGATCAAATACCAAGATCTCGTTAAGCATGTTAAGTATCCGCGAACGCTGAACAGGGCCAGGCCCACCTGTCTCCTAGGTGGTCTCAACCTGCCCTGTCGCTCCGCCACAAAGTAACAGTCGGGGGCCGTCGGGAACCCAGGCCCACCTCTACCAGGATGGAGCCACCTGTCCTTTCAGCCCCCTCATCATAATCACTTGTGGGTACTCATCGAGCTGACCCGACTTTAGTCACCATCTGTATAGTATGTATGTATGTATAGTATATACCCGTGATCACCTCCCGAGTGATCACGGCCCAATAGTATAGCAAGGCAGACTGACAAGAATGTAGGGCCAATGATGATAAACTAGCATCCTATACTAAGCATTTAGGATTGCGGGTAAGGTATCAATGACTGTAGCAACAATGACAGGCTATGCATCAGAATAGGATTAACGGAAAGCAGTAACATGCTACACTACTCTAATGCAAGCAGTATATAGAAGAATAGGCGATATCTGGTGATCAAGGGGGGGCTTGCCTGGTTGCTCTGGCAAGAGAGAGGGGTCGTCAACTCCGTAGTCGTACTGGGTAGCAGCGACGTCGGTCTCGGTGTCTAGCGAGAGAAGAGGGGGAAGAAACAATGAATACAATGCAAACATAAACATGACGATGCGTGACGTGACAATGAGTGGTGCTAGGTGTGCCCTAACGCGGTAGTAGGTGATACCGGCGAAGGGGGAAAACATCCGAGAAAGTATTCCCGGTGTTTCGTGTTTTCGGGCAGAGGAGCCGGAGGGGGGAAGTTGCGAGTTTGATATGTTAGGGGTTCGTGGCGGACGAACGGGTTGCGTAACCGGGTTCGTCTCATCGTTCTGAGCAACTTTCATGTTGAAAATAATTTAATCCGAGTTACGGATTAAAAGATATGATTTTCTAAAGATTTTATTAATTTCTAGAATTTAATTAATTATTTAATTTAATTCGAAAATGGAATTATGACATCAGCATGATGTCATGATGACGTCAGCAGTCAACATGGGTTGACTGGGTCAATCTGATGGTGGGACCCGGTTGTCATTGTCTAAGACTAACTAATCAGGTTTAGTTAGTCTAACTAAAATGATTAGGTTTATTAACTACAATTAATTAGGTTAACTAATCAGGATTAATTAAGTTAATTAATTCTTTAATTAATTAATTAATATTTTAATTATTTTAATTATTTATTTATTTACTTCTTTTTTTAAAATCTTTTTTTTATTTTTCGTTCTGGGGTGGGGCCAACTTGTCATAGGGCCAATGGCCTTAGCGGCCATGGGGGTGCGGGCGCCTGGCGCGGTTGCTGGGCACCCGCCCAGGTCGACGGGAGAGGAACGGGGCGGCCTCGGCGCGGCCGGCAAGCGGGCGGCGCCGGCGCCAGCAGAGGCGAGGTGCAGCATCGGCCGGCCGGGGGCGCGGCTTCGTAGGAGGCGAGCGATGTGAGGGCGCGACCGGCGCCGGCAGGCAGGGGGCGGCAGTGGGCGCGCACGGCTGCGAGGAGCCGCGGCCAGGGAGGCTGCGCGGGGGGTTGTGTAGGGGAGCGCCCAGGCAACAGCGGCCATGGGCGACCGAGCGCGGGGGACACAGAGAAGAGGGAGTGGAGGCTGTGGCCTCACCGGGGGCGTAGGGTCAGGGCAGTGGGGCGCGGGGAGGAGACGGAGATGACGGCGACGCGGTGACGGGGAGGCAGTCCGGCGGGGAGGAGTCGAGGGCGACGGGGCGGGGCGTCTCGCCGAGAGCGGCCGCGGCCGGGTTCGGTGCACGCCGGCGGGACCCTGCCGGCATGGTCCGACGATGAGTTGGGCTCGGCGAGGGGCGCCAGCCTGGTGGCGGGGACGTGAGGCGCCCGCCGAGGTGGGCAGCGGGGCGCTCGGCAACGATGGAGAACAAGAGGGAGCGGGGGTCGTGCGAGGCGACAGGGATGGGCGTCGTGGGTTGGTTCCCTCGATCCAGATCTGGATCGGGGAGGGGGAGAGAGCGACGTGGGAGTGGGGGGGTGGATGTGTGCGGTCGGGAGTTAGGGTTTCCGGGTGTGAGGGGATAAGGGAGTGGGGTGGGTCGGCCGGCTAGGCCAGTGGGCTGGCCTGGCTGTCAGCTGGGCCGGTTGGCCCATTGGGGGGTCCCTTTTTTTATACCTTTTATTTATTTTACTCTTCTGTTTTAAATCATTTTAAATTACTTAGGCATTTTATAAAAATGGGTTTGTTGCACCATAATTACCTTTGTAATATTTAGTACAATCCAAACATTTTTTTGTTTTAATTTTTGAAAACTTTTATTGTTATCATTAATTTGAATTTTGAATTTTGGACCGGTTTTGTCCTAATGATAGCTTAGCAGCAGTAATCGTGGTGACGTGGCACCATTAGCGTGGGATCACTGTAGCTTAATTATCCGGGCGTCACAATTCTCCTCCACTACAAGAAATCTCGTCCCGAGATTTAAGAGGGGAGTAAGGGGGAAAGTTCTGGTTACGATATTCTAACGGATCTTCTTGGTCTTTGTTGTTCTTCTTGGAGAGTTCGATCCATTGCATTGATGTCTTCATTTCTTTACTTCATGTCATCATGATGAAGTCGTCATCCTGTCTTCGGGATCTTCATCGTACTTATGAAAAGGTAACATGGCAGATCGGCAACGACAGAATGCTATAAGGGTAATAATCAGGGATTAACCCATGGATGAGTATATGAGTACCTCTCGAGTTGAACAAATAAAACACATCGAGAGTGAGGTTCGAAGGTACAATAAGAGGTTCCAAGCAGATAGATAGTTGCTCGAAGTCTGAACCAGAGTGTGAAAGGGGTTCAGAGTAGCGAGAGTAAGTATAGCGTCTGATACTAGAATAGAGTACTCGGAAGGTGGCCCGTGAATTAAATACAAGGTCACGTGCGAGGAACAACCTTGAGAACAGGGGGTGTACAGGAGAGTCAGGTTTCGATCCTGTGGAACTGTGGGTTATGGGCCCACCATGTGGTTAAAAGTAGGAAGGGTGTTGACTCTTGCACGGTCATGATAGCAAGACATGTCAGAGGGTAGCCTATTAGTTATGTCGACAACAATGTCGGTACCAAGGGCGAGGGACGAAGAGAACCATTTTCCTGCTCGTTGAACGAGGCAGACCAATAGGCAAAGTTCTCGTCCATCGGTGGTTACCGGAATGTCATCAACAAAAGTAACAGGGTCTTACTGACAAAATTGTACACGAGGGGTTTACATAAGCAGGAAATTAATACTGCTTAGACCATAATGATCACGAGAAAGGTTAAACCAAATAATGGAAAGGAAAATATGATTATCAGATATCTCAGGGGTATATCCTTCCCAAGGACAAGCAGAGCATGATGTCCATGACAGGATATTCTGTAGAAAACTCTGTAGGTACAGGAGAGAATTTTCATGACATTACCCATACAACGGTGTTTGGATAATTGAGCAAGAAACATTTAGTTGGGCTTCAAATGCTCTTGTTGAAAATCATAGTACAACCGACATGCTTCGAGATAGCATTGACATGGTCATCAGGTGAAGATCGGACTTTGGAAACACAAAGGATCCATCAGGAACAACTTATAGAATAAGTTTTACAATTTGCTCATGGAAGAATGACTAACCTTGCCAAAAAGGAAACTATAACAATAGGTCCTCCGGCCAGGGGTGCTAGGCATGACATCACCTTACCGGGTCACATAAAGACCATTGTTATAACTCTTGGAAATATGTTCCAACCATCATCTCGGACCGAGATTCAGATTCGATTGGTGTCATGATACCTCAGACTCAGGTTGTCCGAGAAGAAAAGGTGCAACACAAATCGACGAAATGACATAGCAAGATTCTCGGGAAATGAACTATGGGAGCGGGTTCCTGAAACAATAGTTCATCATTAAACCAAGAAGAGGATGAGGAGGTGACTGATGGACTCAGCGATAATTCATCGAGGTATCCAAAGGATGGATCTCCACAATTATGTGGATAAGGAGATAACATTTGTCATATCAAATGATATAAGGAAGTAAGCTCGAGGAATATATACACAAATAAACACTGGTTGAAAGGTGCGCCTGAAATATGGGTTGGGTTGCACGACCAATGTCAGAATGGTGATTCAATAACCAATGGTCTAAGAATGAAATGTTGACCATTAACTTCAAAGCAATAAGGTTGCCAGAAGTTTTAAAATTACTAGTCCATCTGTCGGTATTCCTGTTAGGAACAACACGGGGACCAAGAAAAGAATGGTGATGGTGAAGTATCACTTATATCAAGAATTCTCAAGAGGTGGTGAAATTCTCACAACATCCTTGACATAAAAGATGGTAATACTCGAAGGCAAAGAAGAACAGATGCTGGATAGTAAGGGTCTCCAGGTATAACACAAAACACGAATAAGTTTGTGTTGAACGGAAGGCAATAAAGTGGTCGATGATAACACAAACCATCGAGGGGCAAGGACGGTATTTCTCATCATGAATTCAATTGATATCCAGGAAGGAGTCAAGATGTTGATGATGATCACGACAAATTTTTTCGAGAGGCTCCACGAAGATGTAATAGATCGGCGATGACATCAAGTCAAAGGAATGATGAAGCGAAAGGTTAATGGAACCGAGGGTACGACGAAATCAAGTTTGCTATTCAAGGAGAAATGATATGACAAGGAAGATCAATGTAAGATTAACTCACCGTCGAAATTTGTGCTCCGGGAAGGAACAAGTAGCACAATTAAAATTAGCACGGTAATGATGTAGCCGAACAGGCTAGAAATGACGTGATCGGTTACAAACTCGTAAGTAAAGAAAATTACTAAAAGTTGTTGAACCGTAGTGCGGACTCGGTTCAGTTGTTGGTGTCTTTGAGTGTTTAATAACTCAGAGCCCGAGAAAAATTGGAATCAGTGAGAATGTAGTACTTGATGAAGAACTCATAAGAAGTTATGCAGTTCCGTGATAATCTCGAGATACCAGGGGGTAATACTCGATGACAGATCAAAGTAGAGGTTGGACTAGGGTATTGCTCTGCAGAAGACAAGTGCTTAAACTTGCACGAGAAATGGTATTTAAAGGAGAACATGGTCGGAACCACGATTGCAAAAGGCCAGATCCTAGATATAATATGAGCTTATACCAAGGAATAATTAATTTAAGAGAAGCTTTAATGATAAGATCTACATCGTGTCCATGGGCATGAACACAAAGGTTCAAGGTCGACTCCCACTTCCTCAATGCATAACCTTCCATTCACTTCTCTCAGTTAAGAATGTTTAGAGTTTGAAAGTTTAACTGACGGATTACCAGAAGGTTATGACCCATGAAGACTTTTGGGTTCACAAAAATTAAGGAAGGTATATGTTCAACCCATCGGGGCATCTTAGAAACATATACCACAATCTTTAGGAGTAATTAGCTCAAACTCGAAGGCAGAGCAAGGTTGAGAAAGCAGAGGATACAATTTACCAAAGGCATTATGTATCCGAGGAAAGGCTCACAAGGTTATTGAATATGAAGGGCAATGTCGGATAAAATCCATTAAAGGATCTGTCGGTCCATAACAGAGCTGATGTGAGCATCGGCGCACAATCAGAGGAAGTAACGATGCAAGGGCATTGGATTATAGAAACAACTGTCTAATCCAGAGCTCAAATGCAAAGGAATTATGATTTCCAAATTAAGGGAACAGAAGCAATGTTCTGATTAGGGGTGGATAAGTTGAATAGCCTTAGGGGTACTATCGACGACATTTGGATTGGTTGAGAACCAGCTCATGTTTAAAATGACGTCTGAGCCGGAAAGATAATTTAAAAGGATCAACTGATGATTGCGTGCATTGGCACTCATGTTGAATCAAAAGGATCAAAATGACGATGCCTAAGGATACTAACGAATATTGCCAGACATATGGAAAGCATCCATCATGCAAGTAGACAAGTATGACAGAGCAATAAGCTACTAAGGATTTTTGGAGGATCGAATAGTATTTCGAAGACCATTGTGAAACACATGAATAACTGGGGGATGAGCGGATACTCGATAAGTGCGAGAATTATCCATAGGGGTATTCAAGTGACAAAGAACAGCAAGGCGATAAGCTCAAAGGATTATCAAAACAACGACGAGTGTTTCGAGGTACCAATTTCAGTGATGAGCTTGGGCTGAAGCATTTATATAAGTCATAGTTCTAATCCTGCACAAAGTTTAAACAACATATGCCCTGGCGATTTAACGTCAAGAGCCAGGGCGGGTAACCACCCAAACATAGTCTTATCCTGCACACAAGTAGATCACAAGATCCCTATGATCCTTTGAATGATACTACCAGTTTATGTGACCTGGACAGTGAAGGTGATAACTCAACTCTGTGAGAGCCGACACATATGATACTTGTGACAACTCAAATACTTGCAATTGTATAAAAACAGATAAAATTTTTGAGGTTTCTGATTCGAATACGATCAGTAAAACGTTCCAAAGGGGTTAAGCTAAGATTCGAATATGATCATATAGCCCCCAGTGGCTTTGGCGATGCCGATCAAGTGGGTATCGACAACTATGTTCTCTTTGGTTCGAATACGACCTATGTTTGAACAGGAAGCCCCAAAGTGACCATGAGAGTTATTTAACGACGCTGATTCGAATACGATCCACGTCGATTTCCAAAGGGGTTGAGCTATGATTTAGATACGATCAAGAAGCCCCCAAGTAGGTTCAGCAGTTTGCTAATCAAAAGGGTATCGACAGCTATGTTCTCTTTGGTTCGAATACAACCTATGTTTGAACAGGAAGCCCCCAAGTGACCATATAAATTTTGGCATTGCGCCGATCAAGAGGGTACTGATAGCTATGCCCGATGAGCAGGAAGCCCCCAAGTGACCATAATAAGATAAGCCGTAAGGCACGATACCCATGTTTTGAATCGTGCATCATGGCAACAAGTTCTCTTTGGTAACGATTAATTTGTCTGAGATCTCGACCTTGCGAGAGATTAATTCTTTTTGAACCGGATATTGATATCCTCAAAGCTTTGTAAGGGACAAATTTACCTTGAGCCGGATGTTGAACCGGATTTGAGAGCTTCAAAGCTTTGCGGGAAAGAGATGTCTCTTGAGCTGTATTTTAAACCAGAGTCCTTATTTTGAGCCGGAAATCTTCTGACGGCTTTTAAATTTTCATCGATCTAGCAGTAATCTCCGGGGCCGGGTTATTTTTCCCTTCAATGACTCAGAGATCTTGAATTCATTGAGACCGGCTAATTTTGCCGAGTCATATCATTGTAGCTCCCGAGTCTCAAGACGACTTAAGGAGTTGGCTTGAGATTCTCCATAATTAATCGTGATATAGATCGGTTTGAATCCTGCATGGGACAACTTGCAAACCAAAGTAATTGCTCTTTTGAAGAAAATAATATGTAATATAAAATATATTTGATGGATTTCACTTGATATGTTAAGCTAGTGATTATCCACAGAAGGTTGAGGTGACTGCGGCGGGTTATAAATGATCCCGTATGAGCCGTGTCAGCAACTCGGCCAATGGTTCCTTCCAACTGGCTATTTGAAGTTAACCAAACCGTAGTGCCGACGACCTGTGCACCTATCCATTGAGCCATCCAGTGCAGACGGCGGTTGATAATATATGATAATTTACCTCCAATTTGTTGGAAGAGAAACCGGGCTTCCCAAGTAGTGACTTGCTCATACTTAATAAACAACTCATGCAGACAGATGCGGCCCGATGTGTTGATATATATGGTGTGGACGGGCAAGTTGTCCTTCTTGTTGTAAGCCGGCGTGGTCACGAGAGACGGCCACTGCGTTGTAGGCTGGTGCGGGAGTCCGTTGAATAACAATAACCACTTGTGCCAAAGGATGCTGGCGTGCCTCTATCTCCGCAGTATAATAACACTTTTTGTCATAAATAGTTGCCCTGCATAAACAATATTGCAGACCAAGGCAAAGATAAACTTGTTCTTTGACAAAAACAACATGTGCCAATAAAACAAACTTAGATAGATATCACCTGATTTGTTAAGCCAGAAAATTATTCACCGCAGAGTTGATGATCACCATGGCGAAGCTGAAATCAATCACAACCGAGTCGGCCGTGAGAGCAGACAGATAAGCCGGCCGCGACATTGTATGCCGGTGTGAGCAAGTTTGTCCTCCTCGTTGTAAACCGGTGCGGACGCATAAACCGGTGGCCAGGGCGGACGGGCGAATCGTCCGTGGTGTTGTAAGGTGGTGCGGACGGGCGAGTCGGCCGGCACGTTGATGTAACCTGGACCGCGATACGCGTGCCCGTGAATGGCATAAAAATTGTCCTGTGTAAAAATATTACAGGACAAAGTAATTGTTCTTTGACAAAAAACAACATGTGCTAATAAAATATATTTAGAGAGATATCACCTGACTCGTTCAGACGATCGATGATCCATTTAACGCGACACTGGTAGCTCAGACAGACAGGCGACTTAATATAGCCCCTGGTGTCTCAGGCAAACCGGCGATCTGGGGCGTAACTGCAACGACGGCAGCGGGTCCTAGCAGAAGGCCGTGGAAACCAGCAACAAGCGGGTCAACAGGGTGCGCCACAGCAGTAGCTCTTAGGTGGCCGCAGCTTTTGTCTCAAAGAAAAATCGTGTATCCTTTGATCTCTTGGGTTCTGCTCGAGTAAAGAGAGATCGCCGTCTGTTTCTTTTATTTTATCTGCTTCAACCGGGTGGGTCAGGCGGCCGGCCGGCCGAAGCGAGTAAGACAACTCGGGAGCGGCGCGGCGGCTCAGGGACGGCCACAGCGGACGGCAGCTCAGGGACGGCCACAACGGACGACGGCTACCGGGCAGTATAAAGGCGCGGCGGTTCAAGGGCCGTGCAGAGGCAGCTCGACGCCCGACGGCGAAGCGGCGTGTTGGCGGCCTGACGGCGGAGGCGAGCCAGCAACAGCGGAGGCAAGCTAGTGACATCGGCTCAGAGCGACTCGGAGCACGGTGGCGATTTGCGAAAACGGAGACCAGCGGAGGCAGCCCGTCAGTCGAGGCACGGTTCCGGTTGTCGCAAGGCTTCGCGCGGGGTGGCTTGGAAACGAGGTCAAAGCGGAGTCCATCTCTGTTTCTGTCTTCGTCTTGGTTTGGTTTGACCAATCCACATCAGCTGTTGCGTTTTCCTTTGGAGTTTTTCTGCCATGTAGTCAGCAACGTATTGCTGAGATGCCTCGGGACTTGATGATGCAGGATACTAAATCCATCTTTTGCTCCATGTTCTACTAGTTCCCGATTGGTGTTTGCTAGTTTACTTTGGTCAACACGCAACACACGTCAATCTTTTTGTAACGGGAGAAACAAATTATCATCCCTAGCGCCCTCATCCCTGTTGCCTCTTCTTTTCTTTGTCATCATTATCGGTCACGATGTCCACTACACGCCAAACGTTCCACCTAAACTTGGAACCAATAAAGAATTGCATTGCCTGCATGGACAGATAAGCGAACGGTTGCGTTTGAGATCCAGGTCAAATCTGCATAATCTAATGCTTGCGCCTTGTGTTTGTGTGATCCGGATTTTACATCGTAGTAGTTTAGTACCAGTCCGTGAAGGACACAAACAACCACCAAATTCAACTTTAGTTGAAAACGATCAACACCTTTTTTGCGGATAACACGATCAGCACCAAAAATAATGGAGGTTGCGAGTTTGATTCGCAAAAAAAAAAACTATTTTTGCCTCATCTCCTAAACGGGATGGTGGGTTTGATTTGTTGGGCCGGGTCGCATGGACAGGTTGGGAGGGCACTATTTTTTTTCTATCGGTGGAATGTTGCGCGACTGAACGGGGTAGGGGCCAAGTGGCCCAGGACAAACGGTTGGTAGAATAGCCCAGCTCGGTATGAAGAAACGCCATGGACATATGAAATGGGAGGACCAATAATATTATACCTCCATTTATATAAAAAATAGTATATATGCCCGTGAGTTACAATGGTAGAAACAATTGACATAAATTTAGTGAGGACTGTATGCGCAAACATAATGTTCAATGTGTTATAAATTTGGTGCAAGCTTAGTAAGGATTATAAGTGCAAGGAAAAAATATCAGGTTGTCTGTTGCAACGAAAGAAAAAAATAGCTTGAATTAGTGGGGATCATGTAGAAAAAGAATGGCACTTCATCTTTATTCGTAAGATAAGATATGAATAAGGGCCCACGTCCTTCAAAAAATCTGTAATTACCGTATATTTACTTCCCCTCTCTTTCCTTCTTTATTTCTCATGCAATTAGTGTCTATTTTATTTCTTTTTCTTTTCAATAATTACCGTCTATTGCCTTCCTCTCTCTTTCCTTTCTTCTTCCTTCTTTATTTCTCATGCAATGTCTATTCCTTTCTTTTCGGCTTCATATAATTGAAGTCTATTTCCTTCCTCCCTTTTCTTTTTTATTTCTCATATGCAACGTCTATTTCCTTCCTCTCTCTCCTATTGCTCTGTCCCTCATTTGTTCCGTCAAGTACAAATCTTATTCATGCCATATTCTTTGCTTAATTTCCGAAGCAGCTCCTTGATGCTTGACAACCTAAGAACGTATATAAACTGGTAAAAATTTATGTAAAGTAGCAAGGTGGGACTATTTGTGAAAAACAGACTCCAGCCTGCTCCCCTTGTCCGTCCAATGGGCCGCAGCAGTCGGCCCGGCCCAACACGCCCGTACTCATTGCCTCAGTCCGTCTACGCCTCATATTCTATTCTTAAAAGGCCGGACGACTACATTAATGGACTCATGAGCGTAGCCGGACTGGTCTGCTTTGTTGTCTACAACCTATAGACCAGGGATCAAAACCCACCTCTCACCAATTTTCCCCCCTGTTTTTTTAATTCAAACTGAAAGCAATTTTTTCCCCTGTTTTTTTAATTCAAACTGAAAGCATAAAATCACAGGAAGAAACGTATTGTGACGGTGAACCCATGGAGTCAATCCGTGCTTTATTATTAGAGAGAGAAGAGAGATAGATGTGCTCGGACGAGCGATGGCCTGAAGTTGAGACCAGGGCGGCCCGACAATAGAGGACGACGACGACTCAGGTCAGACCCGAGGCCGGAACCGCCGGTCAACTCGGGAGACGGGCGCGCGGCCGGTGAGTCCGAGTCCGGATCAAGCCCGACTTGTACCATATTGTTATTCTGGAATCTTTCCTTGATGCTCTTGAGCCTTCGCGTGATGCATCGGAGTTGACTTAGTCAAAACTTCTTTTCATTAAAACTCACGTACTAGAAGTAGCCCATAGTACTATTTCAAAATCCATCCGATCTCGTAAACCATCCAACTATTAGTACTTGAACGTAACTTCGGTGAGTGTAGCAGCAACAATGATTCAATCCTCTCCGGAGTTGATGCAGATCCTTCCAACTGATTCTTCTTCCTTCGGAAATTTGCGAACTTCTCGATCTCTGAAGAAAATCCCTCCAAGAACTCAACACCATCGTGCGCGAGCCCCATGGTGGGCGCCAACTGTCATAGAATTAACACGGCAGATGTCTTTAGTGTCAGGACTTAGTCGCGAGGCCAACGCATCTATGTGGTAGCTTGAGAGGGGTTGAGTGGGAAAAGAGACGCAGGGCGGATCAACACGCAAGACAAGGATTTAGACAGCTTCGGGCCCCAGGAAACATCATCCGGTAATAACCCTACATGCTGTTTGTGGCTAGGTCTCATTATGATCATGAGGGAGTCGCCGTAAGCCGGCTCTCCTCCTTGTGTCTAGCCCTAGATATTGTTTCTTGTTGCTTGTCCCTCTTTGGGGAGCCCTGCCCCTCCTTATATAAGTTAGAGGGGCGGGTTACATGTGGAGTCCAAATAGGATTGGACTAGCCTATTTTCTACTACAAGCCGGATACAAGTCCGGGTCTTGATTCCTTGTAAGGGAGATATTCCTCACGCCTTTCCTCTTAAGCTGGCCTACCATAACGTAAACCGGCCTTGTGGGCCTTGAGCCTCCTGGGCCATCGGGTCTTGTCGCTCCTCTGATCCGCTTGCCAGGTCACCCATAAGTCACCTGAATCGGGCGGGTCACTTAGTGAGTCGCCAAGTCCGGCCGGGTTATACTTCCGACCGAGTTACACCACGGGGTATATCCCCGACAGTCGCTGTCGAGGAGACTGAGCTGCCAGTAAGCAACAGTGAAGGTTAAAGCAAGGAGGAATAGTGGAAATATGTCTTTTGGTGAGAGGGAGGGGGGCGGGGAGATATATATTTCTGTGGTGGCAGAAAATTTTTGCTCGGTGTCGCGACAAACTCGTGCGCAAGTGTGGTTCAAGCGCGGACGGTGGACTGTAGACGACGAAGGTTCTTGCGTAATCCAGACAAGACGGTGCACCAAGATATTTTATATTGCATCGCACACGATTCTTTCTAGTAAACTGTTTGTGGTATACCTGGTTTTTTCATTATATTCAAAAAGACAAAATGGTGTTACGGAGGGAAAGAATGATGTTTGAATTGCTAGAACATTTATGTACAGTGAACATGCAACTACATGAGTGTCGTATTTAAATTTGGAATTATTCTGGGTTCGTTTGGCATTTTATGCATTAATTAAGTTTCTAGGCATTTTATGTACATAATTCAAATTTGAACTACAAGCACATGCTTCAGTGCACCGAAGTTTGTTGAAAAATCACATGTGTGTCTTTGGGTGAATTTATAGGTCTCATGCAAATAATGGGAATGAAATTCAAACATCTGGGCGTCGTGGCTCGGTCGGGAACATTGAGAAACTTGGTTTTTAAATTCCTGGAAATTCAAAACTCGCCTGAAAATCATGAAACTTGGCATGGTGTCATTTCATGGCACCCACATGCTCTGGTAAAAAATTAGCCGCATTTGGACAAGTTTTGGTATAAGCTTCTTGCAAACGGGAGCTTCTCTTGAGAAGACTTGTGGTTCCCGAGGAGGGGCGTGTCACCTTTGCGTGCAAAATGAAATATGCTGCCTCCCCCTTGATTTTTTACAGAGGCAACATAGAACTATATGAGTGCCGTGTTAAATTTGGAATTATTCCGGGTTCGTTTGGAATTTTTTATACATTAATTGAATGCCTGGTCATTTAATGTGCATAATTAAAATTTGAACTACAAGCACATGCTCCGTGCGCCAAAGTTGGTTGAACAATCACATGTGTGTCCTTGGGTGAATTTCTAGGTCCCATGCAAGAAATGAGAATGAAATTCAAATATTTGGGCGTCGTGGCTCGGCCGAGAACATTGAGAAACGTGGTTTTTAAATTCCTACAAAGTCAAAACTCGACTGGAAATCATGAAACTTGGCATAGTATCATTTCATGGCACCAACATGCTGTGGTAAAAAAATTGGCTGCATTTGGACAAGTTTTGGTATAAGCTTCTTGCAAACCGGAACTTCTCTCGAGAAGACTCGTGGTTCCTGAGGGGGGACATGTCACCTTGGTGTGCGAAATGATATACGCTGCTCCCCCCTTGATTTTTTACATAGGCAACATAGAACTATATGAGTGTCCTGTTAAAATTTGGAATTATTTCGGGTTCGTTTGACCTTTTTTTATATTAATTGAATTTCTGGGCATTTAATGTGCATAATTCAAATTTGAACTACAAGCACATGCTCCAGTGCATCAAAGTTGGTTGAAAAATCACACGTGTGTCCTTGGGTGAATTTGTAGGTCCCATGCAAGAAATGAGAATGGAATTCAAACATCTGGGCGGCGTGCCTCAGCTGGAAATATTGAGAAACTTGGATTTTTAATTCCTGTAAATCCAAAACACGCCTTGAAATCACGAAACTTGGCATGGTGTCATGACATGGCACCAACATGTTGTGGTAATTTTTTTGACCGAATTGGGACAAGCTTTGGTATAAGCTTCTTACAAATCGGAGCTTCTCTCAAGATGGCTCATGGTTCCAAGAGGGAACGTGTCACTGTGCGAAACGACATACACTACCTTCTCCCGCCTTGATTTTTTTTACACAGACAACTTAGACCAAATAGGAGTTTCGTGCTAAATTTTGGAATTATTCCGGGTTCGTTTGGCCTTTTTATACATTATTTGATTTTCCAGGCATTTAATGCACATAATTCAAATTTGAAGTACAAGCGCATGCTCCAGTGCGCAAAAGTTAGTTGGAAAATCATTTATGTGTACTTGGGCGAACTTGTAGGTCCCATGGAAGAAGTGGGAATGGAATCCAAACATTTGGGCGTCTTGGCTCGGCCGGAAAATCGAGAAACTTGGTCTTAAAATTCCCGTAAATCCAAAACTCGCCTAAAAATCATGAAACTTGGCATGGTGTCATGACATGACACCAACATGTTGTGGTAAATTTTCTGTATGATTTGCGAAGGCACATACATTGACAATCAACAAAGTCATTTTGGAACAAGTGTTGTCACGTTAGAAATTGGAAACACAAGTATTATTAAAACCGTGGGCGTTCTACTTACCAATTACGTGCCACCACGCGTCCCCTTTTTTATTGGCTAGGAGGTGTCGTGCGGGGTAGCTATTTGAGTACGGGAGACGTGTGATCAGACCCCTGCACGTGCTCATCGGAGGAGAGCCCTTTGACCTCTATCCGCCGCCCACCTCCCTCCTAACGTCTCCATTAATGCCGCCCGAGCCCCTGTTTCATGGCGTGGCTATGTCTCACTCGACTGAGATTTAAGAGAGAGAAAAGAAATCTGAAAAGAAAGTTTTGCACGGATCTTGATGTAAGATCCGACGGACCTATATAGCATCGACTGTGACTTATAGCAAGACTGATGAATATAAGGATGATGACAGTGGATAATAATTGTCTTACATATTTAGGAAGATAATTAAAAAAGCCACATGCGGCAACAGCCAAAATACACAAGGGCAAAAGAAGAAGGAAGACAACGGTATGGCTCGCTGATCTCTACTTTCTTGATGTGTTGCTGCAGGCCGCGGGAACTAGTCTCCGCAGCGAGCGGCAATGAGCTCTTTTGTGTCCTCAAGACGCTGCTTGAGAGCATCCACGGATTCCTCCACCGGCCGCTGGCGCTCGATGCGGAGCATGTCATTCTCGTCCATAAGTTTCTTGACGATGACGCCAGTCCTCTTCAACAAGGCAATGGTCTCCTCCTGCTGCTTCGCACTTCCGACGATCTTCGCCCTCGGCAGGTCGCGCTCGTCCTGGAGCTTCGCATGGCCCTCATTTAGTTGTCGTATGACGCTGGTAGCCTGTTCAAACGAGGCTTTCATGTCGTCCTGCAATCTCGCCCTGCCGGAGATTTGATCCATCTGGCTATGGACGATCACATTCATGCGCCTGTAAGAGTCCTCGCCTACATTGACGGGACATCTCTGTTGCATTCGCGATGCGGCGGGACATCTCTGCTGCGTTTGCGGCGCGGCCGGACCAGTCGGTTGCATCGATGGCGCGGCGGGACCTCTGTGCTGCTTCAGCGGTGTGGCGGGACCTCTGTGCTGCTACGGCTACGCGGCAGGACATGTCGGTTGCTTTCGCGGTGAGGCGGGACATGTCTTGTGCTTCCGCTTCCATGCTCGCCTCTCCCTGGTGGCAATCTCTCGACTCAGAACTCACGCTGGCCATGGCAGGCGCAAGGGAACAATGATGAATGACTTGTTTGTTTTTTTGAATGAGGAGTTGAGGAGGAATGTGCAGTCATCTTGGAGTAGTACTATTTATAACCAAGTACTAATACGCTCCTAAGTGGGAAACCGTTTAGGTTTTGATCGTTGTGAACATGTTTGCAATTAAATATAGTGTGGTAGTAATTTAAAATGTGACGGGACGCAGGCTCAAAATTTATTGACGGTTCTACAATTTCTAAGTGCGGCACTATTTCCGGACCGCGTAACGTGGGCATGCTTTCTCGGTCGCGTGCGTGACGTTTGCATCATAGGGTGCACCGCAATAGACAATGTCAGCACAAGTCTTGTTCCAACAATCATGCGCGCTCGTTATTACCATCACGCATGCTTCTTTTAATTAAAATGTGTGCCCGTGTAGCGCACACACGTTGATCTGTCTAACTGTTTCTGTTTGTTGTGGCTAATCGCAAACAATTCATATGTGTGAAGTGTATGTCGTCAACCGCAGACACTTTGATCTGGCTGACCGTTTCTCTTGTGTTGCCTAATCGCAAACAGTTAATCCTTCTGAAGCATATGCCCTCAGTCACACACACCTTTATCTAGCTGCCTGCTTCTGTTGTTCCACCTCATCACAAACAGTTAATCCGAGTGAACTGTATGTCGTATATCGCACACGCCTTCATCTGGCCACCCATTTCTGTTCTTCTTCGTCGTCGCAAATAGTTAATTAAACTGAATAGTTTGCCCTGCATCGCACATGCAACTAAAATCGGAGTCGTGTTTGATGGCTACGCCATCGCAAACGTTTTGCATCTTTTTGACGGTTTTTTTTACATCATCGTTTGCGATTAACGCATGGCACACAGTTTCGTCAAAGGGTCTCTGATCATAGTGTCGTGTTAGCAGCATACTGCAGTAGTGATGCCATGAATAACATCATAACTATGCACTTTTATATCAATTGTCCAATGGTAATTTATTCACTGCTACTTCTTGAGCTTGCATTGATTTTTTCCTAGAAGAGGAAAGGGTGATGCAGCAAAGTAGAGATAAGTATTTCCCTCAATTTGAGAACCAAGATATCAATCTAGTAGGAGACAATGCACAAATCACTGAGTACCCGCACAAACAATCAAACAATTTGCACCCAACGTGATAAAGGGGTTGTCAATCCCTTCATGGTTACTTGCAAAAGTGAGATCTGATAGAGATAGATAAATGATAAAATAAATATTTTTGATAATTTTGATTTATAGATTGGAAAGTAAAAGATTGCAAAATAGTAGATCGAAAACTTATATTGTAGATCGGAAACTCATATGATGGAAAATAGTCCCGGAGGCCATAGGTTTCTATTTTTCAGCAAGATCAAATCAACTATCACCTTAAGCCATCCCAAAGGTCTTACTTGGCACAACACTAACTAAAACATAAAAAACACATCTAACCAGAGGCTAGGTGAATTATTTATTGCAAAACAGAACCTAAAAAGCAAAAGAAAAGATAAAATTGGGTTGCCTCCCAACAAGCGCTATTATTTAACGCCCTTAGCTAGGTATAAAACACGAATAGATCTAGGTATTGTCATCTTTGGTATGCAATCCATAAGTAGCTCTCATAATAGATTCATATATGGCAATTTTATTTTCTTTCTTGGGAAGTGTTCCATGCTCTTCCTTAACAGAAATTTAAATCTAATGTTTCCTTCTTTCATATCAATAATTGCACCAGTCGTTCTAAGGAAAGGTCTACCAAGAATAATAGGACATGTAGGATTGCAATCTATACCAAGAAAAATGAAATCTACGGGCACATAATTCCTATTTGCAACAATAAGAACATCATTAATCCTTCCCATCTGTTTCTTAATAGTGGAATCCACAAGATCTAAATTTAAAGAACAATCATCAAATTCACAGAAACCTAGCACATCACTTAAAGTTTTTGGAGTCGTGAAAACGCTAGCACCAAAATCACACAAAGCATGACACTCATACTCTTTAATCTTAATCTTAATAGTAGGTTCCCACTCATCATAAAGTTTTCTAGGGATAGAAACTTTCAATTCAAGCTTTTCTTCAAAAGATTGAATCATAGCATCAATGATATGTTTAGTAGAAGCTTTATTTTGATTATAAGCATGAGGAGAATTCAACATGGATTGTGATACGTCTCCAACGTATCTATAATTTTTTATTGTTCCATGCTATTATATTATCTGTTTGGATGTTTAATGAGCTTTAATATGCTCTTTTATATTATTTTTGGGACTAACCTATTAATCGGAGGCCCAGTGCCACTTGCTATTTTTTGCCTATTTCAGTGTTTCACAGAAAAGGAATATCGAACAGAATCCAAACGGAACGAAACCTTCGCGAGGATCTTTATTGGAACAAACACAATCCAGGAGACTTGGAGTGGAAGTCAGAGACGCAACAAGGCGACCACGAGGTAGGAGGGCGCGCCCAGGGGGGTAGGCGCGCCCCCACCCTCGTGGGCCCCTCGTAGCTCCACCAACGTACTTCTTTCACCTATATATACCCTTGTATCCTAAAAACATTCAGGAGATCCACGAAACCACTTTTCCACTGCCGCAACCTTCTGTACTCGTGAGATCCCATATTGGGCCTTTTGCGGCGATCTGCCGGAGAAGGGTTCGATCACGGAGAGCTTCTACATCAACACCATAGCCTCTCCAATGATTTGTGAGTAGTTTACCACAGACCTTCGGGCCCATAGTTATTAGCTATATGGCTTCTTCTCTCTCTTTGGTTCTCAATACAAAGTTCTCCTCGATGTTCTTGGATATCTATTTGACGTAATACTTTTTGCAGTGTGTTTGCCGAGATCCGATGAATTGTGAGTTTATGATCAAGATTATCTATGAATAATATTTGGTTCTTCTCTAAATTCTTATATGCATGATTTTATATCTTTGCAAGTCTCTTTGAATTATCGGTTTAGTTTGGCCTACTAGATTGATCTTTCTTGCAATGGGAGAAGTGCTTAGCTTCGGGTTCAATCTTGCGGCGTCCTTTCCCAGTGACAGTAGTGGCAGACAGGCACATATTGTATTGTTGCCATCGAGGATAAAAAGATGGGGTTTATATCATATTGCTTGAGTTTATCCCTCTACATCATGTCATCTTGCCTAATGCGTTACTCTGTTCTTATGAACTTAATACTCTAGAGCATGCTGGATAGCGGTCGATGTGTGGAGTAATAGTAGTAGATGCAGAATCGTTTCGGTCTACTTGACACGGACGTGATGCCTATATTCATGAACATGCCTAGATATTCTCATAACTATGCGCTTTTCTATAAATTGCTCGACAGTAATTTGTTCACCCACCGTAATATATGCTATCATGAGAGAAGCCACTAGTGAAACCTATGGCCTTCGGGTCTACTTTACACCATATAAGTTTCCGATCTATAATTCTAGTTTACTATTTATTTTGCAATCTTTATTTTCCAATCTATACAACAAAAATACCAAAAATATTTATCTTATTATCTTTATCAGATCTCACTTTTGCAAGTGGCCGTGAAGGAATTGACAACCCCTTTATCGCGTTGGTTGCAAGGCTCTTGATTGTTTGTGCAGGTACTAGGTGACTTGCGAGTAGTCTCCTACTGGATTGATACCTTGGTTCTCAAAAACCAAGGGAAATACTTACGCTACTTTGCTACATCGCCCTTTCCTCTTCAAGGGAAAACCAACGCATGCTCAAGAGGTAGCAAGAAGGATTTCTGGCGCCATTGCCGGGGAGATCTACACTCAAGTCAAGACATACCAAGTACCCATCATAAACTCTTATCCCTCGCATTACATTATTTGCAATTTGCCTCTCGTTTTCCTCTCCCCCACTTCACCTTTGCCGTTTTATTCGCCCTTTTTCGTTCGTCTCTTTTTGCTTGCTTCTTGTGTGTCCCTGTGTTAGATTGTTTGTTTCACCGTCATGGCCAGTCCTTCTATCATTGTTAGTACTCCCGATAATGAAGTTCTTAATTTTAAACAAAGGGAGGGAGAAAATCTAAAAGATGCTTGGTGTAGAATTTGCAATGCTCAGAATAGATCCACTAGGAAGTAATCTACTTCCGTTCTTCTTCGCAATTTTTACGTAGGCATCACTCCTTGGAATAGATATATTCTTGATACCATTACCGGAGGGAATTTCTTGGGTAGCCATACTTCTGATTCTTATAATGCTATGATAGATTTGTTAGGCCCGCCACCTCTTTTGGTTAATGGAACTATTTTAACTTTGGAACATGTGATGCAAAGGCTTGATATTATTGAAAATAAAATTGCCCCTGTAGAGTTGATCGAGAATTTGGATAAAAAGATCCACAACCAAATTACCCAATATGGATCTAAGGTAGGAGTTACTCTGATTTTTTTATAGAAAAGGAACCCATAGTTAATGAAAAGATAGATCAAGATTCCACTAGAATTGATAAACTTGAGGATATTATTACCAACTTAGGGTCTGCCTTTTCTGCCGTTAGAAACACCTCAAACCTTCCTCCTACCAAAGTTGCCAAGTTTATGTATGTTCCTAAAAATAAGGGTGAATTTTCTAGTAAGGAGAATGAAGATCTCAAATCAATAAGCGTTCACCCCAACTTTTTCGCTATCATTAAGGAACCTTTTGCTACAAATGAATTTCTTAATTTCTTGCCTAAGAGTTTGATCATCAACAAAAAAAAAAGAATCTCCTAAGGGTTATAAGTGTTCAATTGAAGAATTTCACACCAAAGATGACAATACCTAGATCTATTCTTGTCTTTATGCCTAGCTAGGGGCGTTAAACGATAGCGCTTGTTGGGAGGCAACCCAATTTTATTTTTGTTCCTTGCTTTTTGTTCCTCTTTAGTAATAAATAATTCATATAACCTCTGTTTAGATGTGGTTTTATATTTTAATTAGTGTTTTTTCCAAGTAGAACCTTTGGGAAGACTTGGGTGAAGTCTTTGCGATCTTGCCGTAAAAAACATAAACTTTAGCACTCACGAGATTAGCTGCCATTTTTTACCGGAGATTGATTTTAGGTTGATTCTTTTTGCAGATGATTAATGGACAAATTCCTCACGTCCACCAATTTATTTCAGAATTTTTGGAGTTCCAGACGTATTCGCCTGATACAGATTGATACAGACTGTTCTGTTTTGACAGATTCTGTTTTTCGTGTCTTGTTTGCTTATTTTGATGAATCTATGGCTAGTATCGGGGGGTATGAACCATAGAGAATTTGGAATACAGTAGGTTTACACCAATACAAATAAAGAATGAGTTTATTACAGTACCTTAAAGTGGTGGTTTATTTTCTTACTAACGGAGGTCATGAGATTTTCTGTTAAGTTTTGTGTTGTGAAGTTTTCAAGTTTTTGGGTAAAGAACTCATGGATTTTAGAATAAGAAGTGGCAAGAGCCTAAGATTGGGGATGCACAAGGAACTCCAAGGTAAAATTCAAGGACAACTAAAATTCTAAGCTTGGGGATGCCCTGGAAGGCATCCCCTCTTTCGTCTTCGTCTATCGGTAACTTTCCTTAAGGCTATATTTTTTATTCACCACATGATATGTGTTTTGCTGTATGATTTCAGTCTTTAATTTTTATTTTACCACAATCATCGTACACACCTTTTTG
>NC_041385.1:384686291-384707040 GCF_002162155.2 Triticum dicoccoides | reverse complement strand
GGGGGGGGGGTACATGGGCCTCTGGCCCGGTTAGGCATGCGCAAATGCCGGACGTCCGGGCTGGGGGCCAGATGTTTGGGGCTTCAAGACGAGCTGGATGTCCAGGGTCACGGCAGGATGTCCGGGCTGGTCTCAGTTAAGCTTCTATAGGTCTCAAGCCGAATTTCTGGATGGGGGCCGGATGTCCGCGCCCTATAGCCTCTTGGCTACTGGACTATTACTATTGCGGCTGTCTTCAGGAGCCGGATGTTCAGGCAATGGGCCGGATGTCCGGCCCCTGTAGATGTTCAGCGGTTCCTCTCGTCGTGCTCCTTCATCCATGTACTTGGGAACTTGTCCATCATTCTGTGCATCTCCGAAGGGTCTTCTTGGCACCTAAGCAAACATAGCATTTCGAATTGAGGTAGTAGCCATGTCTCACGTGGGTCATCCGGAATGTCATTAAGGAGAGATGTCAGCTTGGTCTCGATAGCTCTTACACATGCTCGTGTCATCATTCCACTTGGCACTTAGGGAGACGAAGGTGGGTCCGTGGGGGTGACCGTACGGTGCTCCACATCAGTTTGGCTCCGAGGTCACTAAGGGCGGTAGTGGAGGGGACGGGGAGTAGTTTGGACCTTCTTGGGATAGAGTCGTGAGATAGGATTTTCGGCCTAAATATTCCCCTCAGTTGAACCCTGAACGGTAGAACAATCACTCTACAGTGTTTTCATATACATAAACAAGTAGTACATACAAAGTATAAACATTGAAATAAATACAACAACCTAGAGCTCATCCAATTCCAGATCTCGGGGTATTGATGACCCACAAGTATAGGGGATCAATTGTAACTCTTTTTGATAATTAAGAGTGTCGAACCCAACGAGGAGCAGAAGGAAATGACAAGTAGTTTTCAGTAAGGTAATGTCTACAAGTGCTGAAATTGTAAGTAGCGGAGTAGTTTGATATCAGGATAATTTGTAACGAGCAAGTAACGATAATAGTAACAAAAGTGCAGCAGGGTAGCCCAATCCTTTTGAGGCAAAGGACAGGCCAAAACGGTCTCTTATGATAAGCAAAGCAATCTTGAGGGTACACGGGAATTTCATCTAGTCACTTTCATCATGTTGGTTTGATTTATGTTCGCTACTTTGATAATTTGATATGTGGGTGGACCGGTGCTTAGGTGCTGTTCTTACTCGAACAAACCTCCTACTTATGATTAGCCCTCTCGCAAGCATCTGCAACTACGAGAAAAGTATTAAGAATAAATTCTAACCATAGCATTAAACTTTTGGATCCAATTGGTCCCTTACAAAATAGCGCATAAACTGGGGTTTAAGCTTCTGTCACTCTCGCAACCCACCACCTAATTGCTACTCCACTAGGCATTCCCTTAGGCCCAAACATGGTGAAGTGTCATGTAGTCGACATTCATATGACACCACTAAGGGAATAACAACATACATACTATCAAAATATCAAACACATATCAAGTTCACATGATTACTTGCAACATGATTTCTCCCGTGACCTCAAGAACAAAAGTAACTACTCACAAATGATAAACATGTTCATGGTCAGAGGAGTATTAAATAGCATAATGGATCTGAACATATAATCTTCCACCAAATAAACCATATAGTGATCAACTACAAGATGTAATCAACACTACTAGTCACACACAAGCACCAATCTATAGTTCCGGTAACAAGATTGAACACAAGAGATGAACTAGGGTTTGAGATGAGATGGTGTTGTTGAAGATGTTGATGGAGATTGCCCTCCCCAAGATGGGAGAGTTGTTGGTGATGACGATGACGATGATTTCTCCCTCCGGGAGGGAAGTTCCCCCGGCAGAATCGCTCCACCGGAGGGCAAAAGTGCTCCTGCCCAAGTTCTGCCTCTAGACGGCGGCGCTCCGTCCCGAAAGTCTCCTCCTTATTTTTTCTATGTCAAAATGACTTATATACCATAAGATGGGCACCGGAGGTGGGCCGAGGAGGCTACAACCCACCAGGGCGCGCCTGGGGGGCCTGGCGCGCCTAGGTGGGTTGTGCCCACCTGGTGGCCCCCTCTGGTGTTTATTGGCTCCAATATTTCTCAAATAATCCATACAAAATCTTTGTAAAATTTCAGCTCTGCAGAATAGGTGGCCTGACGTAGCTTTTCCAGGTCTAGATTTCCAGCTGCCGGAATTCTCCCTCTTGGTGTGTTCCTTGTAAATTATGAGAGAAAAAGCATTAGAATTACTCCAAAAAGCATTATTATGGATAACTTTTTTATAAATATCAGTAAGGAAACATGATGCAAAATGGTCGTATCAACTCCCCCAAGCTTAGACCTCGCTTGCAGGGCCGGTCCTGAGTTTTTGGGGGCTCGGGGCGAAACTCAAACCCGGGGCCCTAGACATAAACATAAAAATAATAGCATATGTTGGAAGTAGAGAAAGGTGTGTCTTGGGCCAGCACAAGGCATTCTTAGAAATACAAAGTGATGGTTATGTCAGGATTTACCAAGTGGTCTCTTTTGTAAGCTACCAACAAAAAGGGTATGTCAGGCTTTACTTACCATAATTATAGGAGTAAATTATAGGTTCAGGTACAAAACAATAATCAGATATATAGTTAAGGGTAAGTCCATAAATAGTCCCAGCAGAAATTTGCATAAAAATGCAGAGTTGGGATGCACATTTTTTGTTCTTGCACTGACTAATCTTAATGGCAAGGTTGGTACTTCGTATAGGAGTATCTGACAAACTGAGGTAGATAGGCAAATCCATATGTTGGATGAGAAAAATATTCCTTGTTATATTCGAATATTAAATATCTTCAAAAATTAAATCAGCAGTGCCACGCTAATGGGAAGTCACTCATTGTGTAAATGAGTAGATAAGAATGAATTACCCCCTTTGCGCCCTCATTGCCCAATTCATATGAAAACAAGAGCCATCTTAGTTAGCCCGTTTTCTAATACTACAAACCACGCTTTTCATCTTGATCTCTGTGAGATCTACGCCACATGAACATCAATATTAAACTGCAGAAACTGAAGGATATATAATAACAATACAAATAGCGGAAGACAACGACCGGCCGGCAACAATTACCTCCACAGACGAACTCAACAGCGGTCCGCCGTCAAACTCCGGCGCGTAGCCCCGTCGCTTGCGCTCCGGGCCTCCTCCTATAGATTAACCTCCCGTGATTCATTTGCCGTAATCTGGTGGTTGCGAGCTGAAAATGTGGCATGTGCTGCGTGCATGGTGCCTCGCTCCAAATTCGTGGATCCAGCAGGGTCGATTCATGCGTTGTGGCGGATCAGACTCTACAAAACTACTTAGTCCAAGCCCAGATTTTTTTACTGCAGCTATACATTGGAGGCCTACTGCAGAACTGTACGTGTACTGGGGGCCCCTTCCACTCTGGGGGCCCGGGGCGGCCTCCCCCTCTGCCCCCCTCAGGGCCGGGCTTGCTCGCCTGTCCTCAAGAAAAAACCGAAATCGAAAAACATGTCCACATGCTTTGAGAAAGAGGTATCAATAAAAACAAAATATGGACATAGAAGCATCATGTTGATTATTATAACAGCAACAAAATTAAACATGGGACTTTTATCATAAAACTTTTATCATATACTTCTTATGAATAAGTAATAGTTCATCACACAATCGAAGTATAAAGCAAAAACTCTATTAGAAATCAACAAACTATGTTCTCAGCCAACTTTGCAACTGCAATTCATCATCTTTTCAGGAAGGGTCACGTGTCAGAGCCTTTAGGCAAGTCCACATACTCAACCATCACATAGTCTTCTATGATTGCTAACACTCACCTCGTACCCATGAGCAAAACATTTCAACTAAACACATATAAAGATCGGGGCTTATAGTTTTGCCTCCCAACATACTCACCTCGAGGGTGATGTCAACAATAATAACTCATGCTATCTATATTCAACTGGACATATGTGCCTAGATCTTTCCTCACCACATGATGCTTGCCAAAGGAGAAAAATAAAAGGAATAGAAGGAAACATTTGACTCTTTGCATAAAAGTAAGTGCATAAAAATAAAGGAAAGGCCCTTCGCAGAGGGAAGAAGAGGTTGCCATGCGCTTATTTGTTTGTATGCTCAATCCCTTAGTGCAAGAGAACGTCACGTTGTATTACCCCTTAAGATGACAACCTTTATTATGCAGTATGTTGCTTTTATTCTTTGTCATCCAAGTTCATACAACGCTCAATTTTCTCTTACACTATATGATCCCACAGTTTCAGAAGCAATTTTTATTGCCTTTTTGCACCAATGACAACTTACTTGAGGGATCTTGCTCAATCCCTAGGTAGATATGGTGGACACTTGAAAAGATTTGGGTTTAAGAGTTTTTGGATGCACAAGTAGTATCTGTACTTAGTGCGGATTTTTGGCTAGCAAAGGTAGGGGCAAGCATCACATGTTAAAGGATCTATGACAATATGACTTCTATGTGAATATAAACAAACATAAACCATTAAGTTGTCTTCCTTGTCCAACGTTAACAATTTTGGCATATAATATTTTGATGAGGGCTCACAATCACAAAAAATTTCTAGGATAGTATATCTATATGTGAATCTTCTCTTCCCTTATTAATTCTTTCATGAGTTGCATCATTGACTAATGCTATGTTTGTCAATCTTTAATAAAATTTTCTACTTATACTTTTCCTTATGTGATGCCATAACCTATTATAGGATTAGTATATAATCTTATTGATTTATTTCCTTTCTCTTTTTCTTTCTTATTTCTTTTCTTTATTTGCAAAATAAGAGTTAAGAAAGCAAAAACTCAAACTAACTTTATTATATAACTTGTACACGATTACAAGGATAGATCACTAAGCAAACTCTCAAAGAAGAAAGGATCGAACTAAACTTTATTTCATCTAAAAGCAAATGATCGAACTAAGATAAGTAAAAGCAAAAAGATAGTGGGATGATACGATACCGATGCACCTCCCCCAAGCTTGGCGGAAGCCAAGGGGAGTGCCCATACCCGATACTCAATTCTCCTTTGGTGGTGAAGAAGATGATGGTGGTGATGAAGGAGAGATCTTGTCCTCAGACTTCCATGGCAGTTGTCCACCAACATAAGAGGAGGAGTGAGTCTCATGGGTCCTGCAACTAGCAGCCAAACTCATACCTTTGAACCTTGCCTCATATTCGAAGACTTGGTTTTAGAGGTCATAGATCTGGCTTTGGAGGAAGTTGATTTGCTCGTTGAAGGTGAAGACGATGTCCTTCATGGGCTTGCCATTCACCTTGAGATCACGGGAAAGGTCTGCGGTCATAAGGTGATTAACATTGAGCCCATGCTCCACCATCCCCTTGCACCGGAAGACTTCCTGCTCCATGGCCTCAAGCCTGGCCTCCACAGTTCTCGTGCCCTTGGGACCTTGCTCATCACGGATGTATAGCTCCCCCTCCTGCATCTGGGTGGTTTGAGGGTGCTGCACCACCTCCCGCAGATAAGGGTTGATGACGTTCTTGAAGAACTTGGCCTTGGAAGAGCTTGAAGAGGCCATGGTAGATGGGATCTGACAGAAAAGAGCAAGGGAAAACAGAACAGAGGATTTCTCTGTGATATGGTGATCAACATGTTCGAGAAGTATATATCAGGGTTGGAAAAAGCGTTATTAGGCGTACGCCTAGGCGCGCTGAAGCGCTCGGCGACAACCCACCGCGTAGCCTTGGGCCTAATCGGTGCTCTAGGAGGGCCCATCGCCTAGGCGGATCCAGGCGTGCGCCTAAGCGAGATGAAGCGGAGAAAAGCAGCGAGGAGGCGACGCAAGGCAGACCAAGGCGGACCAGAGATGGAATCGGAGAGGTTAAAATCCTGGACGGGAAGGTCGAGAAGATCGCGAGAGGATGGAGAAGATTGCGGGAAGTTTGCTGGCGGAGGAAATGAGAGATTTGGCTAGACTTTGGATATATATACACTGAAAAGGGTGGTGGCGGCTGGATCTATTCCGTCGTCGCTTCGTCCTCTGGCCGCCGGGACGAAGAGATTCACCTCATCCTCTCACCATGCAGCCATGACTTCTTCCTCCTCTCCATCCATCTGCTCAACGACAAGCTGAGATCCGGTCTTCTTCCCTGCTATAGGTGAGCTACCAATTCGATTTTGTCTGTCCCTTCTCTTCTCGTGTATTCACTGTGCCTGTGTACTGCCTCTACATCGTCCCCTGGATTGCTAGTTTGTTGCTACTTGCTGCCCTGTCCCTCGCATGGAATCACTTGATCTGCAGTTTATGTATTGATATTGATTTATCTAGATTGTTAATTGGGTGTTGTTTGATCCATCCCTGGCGGATCTAGGATTGCAGCATAGGGGTGCCACTCAATAAAAAAATTGTGCAGAGATCTCACAATTTAAGCTTCATGTAAGCATCACGTAGTAGTACCATAACCGCGTCAACAAAAGAAATGATAGTTAGTTTGTTCGATCTGCAACTGATTTATACATGCCTTGATGCTGTTGTGTCTGAATTTTTTATTGTGTCTGAATTGGCTCATGCATTTACAAGATGTAACAAATACAGTAAGAAGCAATTAGTATTTGGGCATAAACAATATAGTGGGAGACAGGAACTATGCTCAGGCTTAAGGTAAAAGTTGTTCCTGACCTGGCTCAATGCATTTGGTCTCGCCTAGTCTGTCACCGCAATCCAGCATGCCCGTGCTCGCCACCAGCTTGCTCGGCAGCGTGCAGTGCTCCCTCTGCCTGACCTATGCCTACTGCCGCTGGCCGTTGCACCAAATGACCTGACCACCCTAGACACCGAACCTATGAAATTTTCTTTACTGATCACTTCTAATGGAATAAGACATGACTAAAAATAATAGTAACTTTGTGATGCAGTTGTACTTGATAGCTCATCCGACGAGGAGGTTAAAGTAAGGAAAGTATCCACTAGTCTAAAGGTAATCATTTTGTGCACTATTCATGTTAATGAAGTTCCTTCCATGATTGTCTCAGTTCGTAAGTTATATACATGGCATGATGCCAAGATGTGATACTAGACGTTACTAGTACTACTGTACTAGTATATAAGTAGGATCATATTCTGTTGCATGATTCCAAAATGTGACAGTGACATAGCTACTACTAGTACACTAGTCTAAAAGTTTCGAATGCAACACATTTATGAGCTTATGCAAAAAATATGTTCTTTTGGTTTCCTCCATGGTAGTTTTTGTATTATCGATTTACTTCACAATAGAAAGTTTCTTGGAAGTTTGTGCTATGATTTTTTCTTCTGTTACCTGATGCCAAGATGCAACACCAGCCAGAACTAGTCCTAGTGTAAAAGTAGGATCACATGTATGTGGTTGCTGGTAATATTTACTATGGAGACTAGAGGTTCATTAATCAGAGGGTTGTTTAGTCGGTATAAAAATGGATTTTCTTCTGGATCTGTATCGAGCATTGCAGCCTTGTAGGACTAAATAAGTTTCCAATGCAATTATGCAACAAATTTATAAGCTTGTAATGCAAAATATTATGTTCTTTGGTCTCCCTCATTGTAGTTTTTGTATTTTCTATTTAGTTTGTTTTGCTTGGAATCTCTCGATAGGCAAATTCCTACCTATTTCATATTTGATCTGCATATACTACGAATTTATGATATTATAACTTATATTGCTTTGCTTCTGCCTTCTTCTGTAAAAATCATATACCTAATTAAGTGGGTAATGATTTATCTTCTACTCTGTGTTTTTCGGATGTGGACACGCGCACACCCGTACGGACATACTATATTGCATTTTTTGCTTTGATCATTATCTAAATTTATGCCTACTTGTGGTCTCCACTTTGATAGACCTAGTCCATATTTTTTATCATTATCGATGTGAATTACCGAACTATGGCTGCTGTGTATTTGAGCATTTGTAGGATGTTGGAGACAAACACAACATCAGTGTTGCTGGAAGAGAACGCCAGTAAGATAAAGTCGGATGATGTGGGATGGGAGTATGGGAGTCTAGCCGATCTTTCCAACAAGGTGAAAGTGAAGTGTTTGTTTTGTAACCATGTGATCATTGGAGGTGTTTATCGTCACAAGCAGCATGTGGCTCACGTTGGTAATTTTGTGGCTAAATGCAAGAAAAGCTCGCAGGAAACTAAAGATAGGTGCAAGAAATCTCTTGAGGAGGCATCTAAGAAGAGGATGGAAAAGACTTCCCGTGAGCTGGAGCTCAGAGAAGGCGTGAATATTTCTCGTGTTGGAGATGCTTAAGTTACTTGTATTGGAAGCGCTGAGCCACACAAGATAGGTCCCATTGACAGTGGACACGTCCTATTGATCCTAAATTAACTCAAGTTGTGTGTCTGTGTGGAACTATCCCTGTTGTGACTTGAGAGAAGTCTTTCAAATAAGATTCTAGGAATAAAGTACTTGTGAACTTGAGCTCATAATTTATAATGCTATATGCCATATTGGGTCTTGCGTGATGTTTGCCTCAACTATATTTGAATATTTGATGTTCCTATGTTACTGCTACTTCCCTTGAGTAGATCATTTTTAGTTCTTCACGATGTTGTGATGTACTCCCTCCATCCCATGATATAAGATCTGAAATAAAATCTTATATCATGGGATGGAGGGAGTATTTTATTATCATTCAATTGTCCTAACCTACTGTAGTAGAAAATGCCTAAGGCTATGCCTAGCCAAAAATTGTCCTCCTAACCTGCTACCATACAAAACGCCTTGGCCCGCCTAGGCTACACCTAGGCAGGCTAGGCGCTAGGCAGAGAGTCATCGCCCGCCTACCGCCTAACGCTTTTTCCAACCTTGTATAGCATTATAAATTATGAGCTCAAGTTCACAAGTACTTTATTCCTAGAATCTTATTTGAAAGACTTCTGTCAAGTCACAACAGGGATAGTTCCACACAGACACACAACTTGAGTTAATTTAGGATCAATAGGACGTGTCCACTGTCAATGGGACCTATCTTGTGTGGCTCAGCGCTTCCAATACAAGTAACTTAAGCATCTCCAACACGAGAAATATTCACGCCTTCTCTGAGCTCTAGCTCACGGGAAGTCTTTTCCCTCCTCTTCTTAGATGCCTCCTCAAGAGATTTCTTGCACCTATCTTTAGCTTCCTGCGAGCTTTTCTTGCATTTAGCCACAAAATTATCAACGTGAGCCACATGCTGCTTGTGACGATAAACACCTCCAATGATCACATGGTTACAAAACAAACACTTCACTTTGTCCTTGTTGGAAAGATCGGCTAGACTCCCATACTCCCATCCCACATCATCCGACTTTATCTTACGGGCGTTCTCTTCCAGCAACACTGATGTTGTGTTTGTCTCCAACATCCTACAAATGCTCAAATACACAGCAGCCATAGTTCGGTAATTCACATCGATAATGATAAAAAAATATGGACTAAGTCTATGAAAGTGGAGACCACAAGTAGGCATAAATCTAGATAATGATCAAAGCAAAAAATGCAATATAGTATGTCCGTACGGGTGTGCGCGTGTCCACATCCGAAAAACACACAGTAGAAGATAAATCATTACCCACTTAATTAGGTATATGATTTTTACAGAAGAAGGCAGAAGCAAAGCAATATAAGTTATAATATCATAAATTCGTAGTATATGTAGATCAAATATGAAATAGGTAGGAAGCTGCCTATCGAGAGATTCCAAGCAAAACAAACTAGAAAATACAAAAACTACAATGAGGGAAACCAAAGAACATAATTTTTTGCATTACAAGCTTATAAATTTGTTGCATAATTGCATTGGAAACTTATTTAGTCCTACAAGGCTGCAATGCTCGATACAGATCTAGAAGAAAATCCATTTTTATACCGACTAAACAACCCTCTGATTAATGAACCTCTAGTCTCCATAGTAAAGATTACCAGCAACCGCATACATATGATCCTACTTTTACACTAGGACTAGTTCTGGCTGGTGTTGCATCTTGGCATCAGGTAACAGAAGAGAAAATCATAGCACAAACTTCCAAGAAACTTTCTGTTGTGAAGTAAATCGATATTACAAAAACTACCATGGAGGAAACCAAAAGAACATATTTTTTGCATAAGCTCATAAATGTGTAGCATTCGAAACTTTTAGACTAGTGTACTAGTAGTAGCTATGTCACTGTCACATTTTGGCATCATGCAACCGAATATGATCCTACTTATATACTAGTACAGTAGTACTAGTAACGTCCAGTATCACATCTTGGCATTATGCCATGTATATAACTTACGAACTGAGACAATCGTGGAAGGAACTTCATTAACATGAATAGTGCACAAAATGATTACCTTCATACTAGTGGATACTTTCCTTGCTTTAACCTCCTCGTCGGATGAGCTGTCAAGTACAACTGCATCACAAAGTTACTATTATTTTTAGTCATGTCTTATTCCATTAGAAGTGATCAGTAAAGAAAATTTCATAGGTTCGGTGTCTAGGGTGGTCAGGTCATTTGGTGCAACGGCCAGCGGCAGTAGGCATAGGTCAGGCAGAGGGAGCACTGCACGCTGCCGAGCTGGCTGGTGGCGAGCACGGGCATGCCGGATTGCGGTGACAGACTAGGCGAGACCAAAGGCATTGAGCCAGACCAGGAACAGCTTTTACCTTGAGCCTGCGCATAGTTCCTGTATCCCACTATATTGTTTATGCCCAAATACTAATTGCTTCTTACTGTATTTGTTACATCTTGTAAATGCATGAGCCAATTCAGACACAATAAAAAATTCAGACACAACAGCATCAGGGCATGTATAAATCAGTTGCAGATCGAACAAACTAACTATCATTTCTTTTGTTGACTCGGTTATGGTACTACTACGTGATGCTTACATGAAGCTTAAATTGTGAGATCTCTGCACAATTTTTTTATTGAGTGGCACCCCTACGCTGCAATCCTAGATCCGCCAGGGATGGATCAAACCCAATTAACAATCTAGATAAATCAATATCAATACATAAACTGCAGGTCAAGTGATTCCATGTGAGGGATAGGGAAGCAAGTAGCAACAAACTAGCAATCCAGGGGACGATGTAGAGGCAGTACACAGGCACAGGGAATACACGAGAAGAGAAGGGACAGACAAAATCGAATTGGTAGCTCACCTATAGCAGGGAAGAAGACCGGATCTCAGCTTGTCGTTGAGCAGATGGATGGAGAGGAGGAAGAAGTCATGGCTGCATGGTGAGAGGATGAGGTGAATCTCTTCGTCTTGGCGACCGGAGGACGAAGCGACGACGGAATAGATCCAGCCGCCACCATCCTTTTCAGTGTATATATATCCAAAGTCTAGCCAAATCTCTCCTTTCCTCCGCCAGCAAACTTCCCGCAATCTTCTCCATCCTCTCGCGATCTTCTCAACCTTCCCGTCCAGGATTTTAACCTCTCCGATTCCATCTCCGGTCCGCCTTGGTCTGCCTTGCGCCGCCTCCTCGCTGCTTTTCTCCGCTTCATCTCGCTTAGGCGCACGCCTGGATCCGCCTAGGCGATGGGCCCGCCTAGAGCACCGATTAGGCCCAAGGCTACGCGATGGGTTGTCGCCGAGCGCTTCAGCGCGCCTAGGCGTACGCCTAATAACGCTTTTTCCAACCCTGATGCTATATGCCATATTGGGTCTTGCGTGATGTTTGCCTCAACTATATTTGAATATTTGATGTTCTTATGTTACTGCTACTTCCCTTGAGTAGATCATTTTTAGTTCTTCACGTTGTTGTGATGTAGTCCCTCCATCCCATGATATAAGATCTGAAATAAGATCTTATATCATGGGATGGAGGGAGTATTTTATTATCATTCAATTGTCCTAACCTAATGTAGTAGAAAATGCCTAAGGCTATGCCTAGCCAAAAATTGTTCTCCTAACCTGCTACCATACAAAACGCCTTGGCCCGCCTAGGCTACGCCTAGGCAGGCTAGGCGCTAGGCATAGAGTCATCGCCCGCCTACCGCCTAGCGCTTTTTCCAACCTTGGTATATATAGATTTTTTTTATCTTGGAGGACAAGCATACAGAAGAAAAACGGAGTACAGAAGGTGTCCCAGGTGGGCACAACCCACCTGGGCGTGCCAGGCAAGCCTGACGCGCCTTGGTGTCTTGTGCCCACTAGGGGACGCTTCTTGGAAGTTTCTTTATATCCAAAATTTTAAAATATTCCAAAACTGATAAAAAATATTGTTGCGGATTTTTTGGAGTCCGTTTACTTACCGTATCACGTATCTCTTTGTTTTTAGGATTCTGGAGTGTTCCGAAAGGACTCTTTTATGTGCTCTTCCGGTGTCAAAGTTTGGATAATATTACTTTCAACATTTATAGGCGTACCTGAGGTATAATGCTTTATTCGTTTCCCATTGACAACCTTTGGGTTAGTACCTTCAGAGTTATTTATTTTGATGGCTCTAGACCGGTAAACCTCCTCGATGATGTATGGGCCTTCCCATTTCGAGAGGAGCTTTCCTGCAAAAAATCTAAAACGAGATTTGTACAGAAGAACATATTCTCCAACTTTAAACTCACGCTTTTAAATTCTTTGTCATGCCATCTTTTAACTTTTTCTTTGAATAACTTTGCATTTTCATAAGCTTGGGTTCTCCATTCATCTAAAGAGCTTATATCAAATAACCTCTTTTCACCAGCAAGTTTGAAATCATAGTTGAGTTCTTTAACTGCCCAATATGCTTTATGTTCTAAATCAAGAGTCCAATGACAAGCTTTTCCATAAACAATTTTATAAGAAGACATACCCATAGGATTTTTATAAGTTGTTCTATAAGCCCAAAGTGCATCATCTAATTTCTTAGACCAATTCTTCCTGGACCTATTAACAGTCTTTTGCAAAAATAATTTTATTTCTCTATTGCTAAGTTCAACTTGACCACTAGACTGATACGTCTCCAACGTATCTGTAATTTTTGATTGCTCCATGCTACTTTATCTATTGTTTTGGACTATAATGGGCTTTATTTTCCACTTTTATATTATTTTTGGGACTAACCTATTAACCGGAGGCCCAGCCCAGAATTGCTGTTTTTTTGCCTATTTCAGTATTTCGAAGAAACAGAATATCAAACGGAGTCCAAACGGAATGAAACCTTCGGGAACATGATTTTCTCACCGAACGTGATCTAGGAGACTTGGACCCTACTCCAAGAAGCACCAGAGGCGGTCACGAGGGTGGAGGGCGCCCCCTGGGCGCGCCCCTACCTCGTGGGCCCCCTGACGCTCCACCTTGTACTCCTTCCTCTTATATATACCTACGTACCCCCAATAGACCGTGGGGGAGCCAAAAAACCTAATTCCACCACCGCAACCTTCTGTATCCACGAGATCCCATCTTGGAGCCTGTTTCGGAGCTCCACCGGAGGGGGCATCCACCACGGAGGGCTTCTACATCAACACCATAGCCCTTCCGATGAAGTGTGAGTAGTTTACTTCAGACCTTCGGGTCCATAGCTAGTAGCTAGACGGCTTCTTCTCTCTTTTTGGATCTCAATACAATGTTCTCCCCCTTCTTGTGGAGATCTATTCGATGTAATCTTCTTTTTACGGTGTGTTTGTTGAGACCGATGAATTGTGGGTTTATGATCCAACTTATCTATGAATAATATTTGAATCTTCTCTGAATTCTTTTATGTATGATTGAGTTATCTTTGCAAGTCTCTTTGAATTATCCATTTGGTTTGGCCAACTAGACTGGTAGTTCTTGCAATGGGAGAAGTGCATGGCTTTGGGTTCAATCTTGCGGTGTCCTTACCCAGTGACAGAAGGGGCAACAAGGCACATATTGTATTGTTGCCATCGAGGATAACAAGATGGGGTATTTATCATATTGCATGAATTTATTGCTCTACATCATGTCATCTTGCTTAAGGCGTGTCACACCCAATATGTGACCCTATCCAAAAGGAACTCGAAGGTCCCACCAAGGATAGACCCGCATATTGAAACACTTTTGCAAGGTGGATATCATTACATCAACATTACATAATAGGTAGGGATACATACATAAGGCATATAATGCCACACGAATACAACATCATCTTACAAGAGCAACATCTGACTACGGATGAAACACAAACAGAAGCTCAAACGACAACCACCCTGCTAGCCTAGGCTGCCGACCTGGAACCTATCCCCTGATCGAAGAAGAAGCAGAAGAAGAACTCCAAACAAGAAAGCATCGCTCTCGCGTCAAGATCATCGCATAACCTGTACCTGCAACTGTTGTTGTAGTAATCTGTGAGCCACAAGGACTCAGCAATCCCATTACCATGGGTATCAAGACTAGCAAAGCTTAATGGGAATGAAAGGGGTAAAGTGCTGAGGTAGCAGCAGCGACTAAGCATGATATGGTGGCTAACATACGCAAATAAGAGCGAGAAGAGAACAAAAGGAACGGTCGTGAAGCTAGCAATGATCAAGAAGTGATCCTGAACTCCTACTTACGTCAAACATAAACCAGAAACCGTGTTCACTTCCCGGACTCCGCCGAAAAGAGACCATCATGGCTACACACGCGGTTGATGCGTTTTAATTCGGATCTGGTGTCAAGTTATCTACAACCGAAAATTAATAAATTCCCATCGGTCTATAACCGCAGGCACGACTTTCGAAAGTGTATACCCTGCAGGGGTGTCCCAACTTAGCCCATGATAAGCTCTCGCGATCAACGAAGGATATACCTTCTCCCAGGAAGACCCGATCAGACTCAGAATCCCGGTTTACAAGACATTTCTACAATGGTAAAACAAGACCAGCAAAGCCGTCCGATGCGCCGACAATCCCGATAGGAGCTGCACATATCTCGTTCTCAGGGCAACGCCGGATAGGTCAGCCTACGAGTAAAACTAGCCCTCGAGTTGCCCCGAGGTGGCCCCGCAGTCTGCCCGGTTCGGATCAACACTTAGACAAGCACTGGCCCGGGGGGGGGGCAAAAATAAAGATGACCCTTGGGTTAATTACTCCCAAGGTAAATATAGGTGGTGGTGAGGCAAATGGTAAAACCAAGGTTGGGCCTTGCTGGAGGAGTTTTATTCAAAGCGAACTGTCAAGGGGGTCCCTTAAATCACCCAACCGCGTTAGGAATGCAAAATCCGGGAACATAACACCGGTATGACGGAAACTTCGGCGGCAAGAGTGGAACAAAACACCAGGCATAAGGCCAAGCCTTCCACCCTTTACCAAGTATATAGATGCATTAATTAAATAAGAGATATTGTGATATCCCCAATAATCCTGTCCACCATGGAGCAATCTTCAACTTCACCTGCAACTAGCAACGCTATAAGAGGGCTGAGCAAAGCGGTAACATAGCCAAGTAATGGTTTGCTAGGAGGGTGTCAAAGGTTAGAGGTTCATGGCAATTTGGGAGGCTTGGTGAGCAAAAGATAGGTAACGCAGCATAGCGATAGAACGAAGCAACTAGCATATCAATGATAGTAGTGAGATCCAGGGTAGCGGTCATCTTGCCTGAAATCCCGCAAGGAAGAAGAACGAGTCCATGAAGAAGACGAACGGATGAAGCCGAACCAAGCGTAGACGAACGAATCCTCACGATCGCAACGAAACGGGAACTATCGAGAGAAGCACACAACATGGTAAACACACCACACATGAACAAGGCATGATGCACAACAAGCATGATGCATGGCAAAGCTACATGACGCTACTCATGACAAGAGATGATGCATACAAGAGCAACACGTCAAGGCAAGTTTAAATGAGGCCGGGAACAACATATAACAATTCTGGTAAGTCCTCATATGCAAATTTCGAAATTGGTCCAGATCTGAATAAACCTTATGTTCAAGTTGTTAAACAACAAGTTAAAATGCACCAAGATGATCTACACGAGATTCTAGTCAAGTTACATATAAGGTTCATTTAATTCGGAGCTACGGCCTAGAAGATATGAGCAATACAAGTTGAACATGGCATTGATGCAAAATGCACCCAAACATCAAGCAAACACCTCAAAACATGGATGCAACATGATAATATGAAGCTACATGCAAAATCAAGCAAGTTTCATAAAGAGCACACTCAAAACGGAGCAACGGTTCAACACACACACACATGAAACAAGTTTAAAGGACAAGCTGTTCAAAACAGCAACTAGGCATATTGCAAGCATCAAAACAACATGCTACAGCATCTCAACATGAAAACAAAAGGCATGGACATGATGTACAGGTAAAGCATAACAAAACATGAACACTGAGCTATCTCCAGAAATCACTAGAAAATGCTCAAACACACATGGCAAGATCGCAAATAATATCAGTTCAGACTTTGCAAAAAATAACATCAGGCTGCAATGTTTAGAGCTATCAAACAACATGTTACAGGAACTTATCATGGAAAACAAAGGCATGGAATGAATCTACTAATAGCATAGAACAAAAGTCCCTTACTGACCAAGAGCCAAAAAGGAACAGAAAATATGATGGCACCCATGTAAACATGGCAAGTTATAAGACAGATTTAAACATGGCAGGAACAACAATAAGTAGGCATGTTGGTGAGCTTGTACCACTCACCACAGAGCAATAAATGGCATGGCAAGGCAACTAACAGTAAGAAGGCATGTTTATGAAGCTAAGCATGGCAAGAGAAAGTTCATAGGGTGCATGGAACACTAGCAACAAACATGGCAACAACTGAACTTAATGTAAACAGGCTGACAGCAACATTATTTAGCAACTTTGGAGCAAGGAAACAACAAGCTACAGCAAGCTATAAATGCAACCAGGGGCATGGATGGATAGAGCATGACATGTATAACAAAACACCCTTAGTGAACATCTCCAGATTATGCATATAATGACTTGTAGCAGCAGGTTTACATAGCATCACGAAATAACAGATTCAGCCTAGCAAAACAGCAACATCGAGTACACTACTTAACAAGCTTGATTCACTCACCACAAGTCATTGCATGAGAAGATAAGCATAGCATTAGCAAGAAGACATGTTTATGAAGCTAACCAAGGCAAGAACAAGTTCATAGCATGCAATGACCAACTACAACAACCTTGGCAAAATTGAATAACATGTAAACAATCTGCCAGGAAACATTTTGTAGCAAAAGTAGAGCAAGTAAATGACATGCTAGACTACTTCATAATTGCAAACAGGGGCATGAATGGATAGATAATGACCAGATGTTCAAAACACCCTTACTGAAGTATCTGAAAATATGCATGGATCTCTTTGTAGCATCAAGTTTACATGGCATCAAAATAACAGCAGAACAGGGACTACAATCAGCAACATCACGAAGCCTAGTTTGCATTCTTGTGCTAGTCACCACAGAGATCACACAAATACATGGCATACACCCCTGTAAAGATGGCATGGCATAGATCAAAACACATGTAGGGCTCAAGTACATAAGATGCACACATCAATCATGGCAAAAATGACAAAAGTGCATGTTCTGTTAACAGACAGCAGACAACATCATATAGCACTCTTGCAATGAAGATTTAGGCATCAAGATGAGCTCAAATGAACATGGTGCAATGTAATGAAATGAAGAGCATCTCATGACGAACAATTTGACATATTACACGCACGAAACGGAGCAGTATGCACAGAGTTATGATGCGATGAACATGGCATGATAATGTCAAAAATACAGGGACTTAGCAGAATTATACCCTCGCGAAAAGTCAACCCGGGACGAGACGGAGCAGGACGGAGGGATCCGGGACGGGGCGGCATTTGGATCGAGGGCTTGGTGGATCTCATCCAGGCGGGATGGATCCGGCCGGAGTGAAGCTCCAGCGAGCTATTCCGGCGAGGCGACGACGGCGGGGCCGGCCGGACTGGGCGGAGGAGGCCGGGGGCGGCGGCGGTGGACGGAGGAGCGTGGGCGGCGGGAGGAGATGGTGGCGCAGCCCGGCGGCGAGGTGCACCGGCGCGGGCTGCGGCGGCGGGTCGGGATGCGGGGAGGCGCGGGCACGCGCGCTGGAGAGGATGCGTCCGGAGGGGCGCATGGCGGAGCCCGGCGGCGGCGGCGAGGCAGACGCGGCGGAGGACAGGCGGCGGTGAGCTCCGTTCGCCGGAGTTGGTCGCCGGCGACGGTGCGAAGGCGGCGGCAAAGGTCCGGCAAGGCGAGTGCGGGCGGCGAGGTTGCGGGCTCCCTCGGGCCCGGCGCGGCCCGGGGCGGGTCCGATATGGGCTTCACGGGCCCGACGGCGAAGTGGGGCGGCTGTGGGTGACATGGCGGCACCGGATTGGCTGCGGAGGCGGAGGCGGACATGTCCGTCGGTGGGGGTTTTTGTCCGGCGGCGGAGAGGGACTAGGTTAGGGTTTGGTCTGCGCGAGAATTCGGGGAGGGGCACATATTTATAGATTCTGGGAGCTAGGAGAGTCCAAATGAGGAGCGGTTTTCGGCCACGCGATCGTGATCGAACGGCGGAGAGCATGGAGGGGGTTTAGATGGGTTTTGGGCCACTTTGGAAGGGTGTTGGTATGCAAGACAAAAGAGGCTTTTACGGTTACCCGGTTAACCGTTGGAGTATCAAACGACCTCCAAATGGCACGAAACTTGACAGGCGGTCTACCGGTGCTATACCAAGGCCACTTGGCAAGCCTCGGGCCATTCCGAGAAAGTTTAACACCCACTCACAATGAGAGACAAAAGGGGGACGCCGGAGGGCATAGGATTGCCGGATTGCAAAACGGACAACGGGGAAAATGCTCGGATGCAAGAAACGAACACGTATGCAAAATGAGATGCACATGATGACATGGAAAAATGCAACACGCAAGCAAATGACATGGCAACGACGGCGAATAACTGGCAGACACCTGGCGCATCAAATCCGGGGCGTTACAACACTCCTCCACTAACAAGAGATCTCGTTCCGAGATCTTAGGACCGAGACGGAAGGGAAAAGGGATAAGGTGAAACAAGAACTCAAGAGAAGAAGCAAGGAATCGAGAGCACTCGAGAAGAAGAGAGGAACGACGAGAATTATGAGAATCGAAAGCTCACTGAATCAGATAGACTATGAAACCACTCTGGTTAGAACGAGATTAGAAACGAATAAGACTGAAAGGATTTAGGTAGCACTCCGGTTGAACAAGGAAATAATATAACACGAGCTTCACAAGACGAGATGGCACTTGATGATATTAACAACGCAATGCTCCGGAAGAATTGAAAGAATGGAATGAAAAGAACTTAGAAGGAAGGATTGAACACATTTGAATATCTGAGAAGAATGAAGAAATGCAAAACTCCACTTCAGACGAAAATGAAGAATTATTTGCGCTTCGAGACGCGAGAAGAAAAGATACTTGAACTCCACCAACAAGATCTTGATGAACTCTTGAAGAATGAATTAAATCATGAAGAACCACCATGAAGAACTCCGGTGACAAAAGGATGATGAGATAAAATTGAAGGATGAAAGAATAAGATTAAAGCTTGCAGTGACTTAGATGGGGGTTTCGACGACATGGCCGAGGAAATTGAACTCCGGAAAAGAAAACACTTGGAACTAGAATTTATTCATGAAGAACAAACTCCGAAGAAAAGGATTACTCACTTGGATGGAATAAGAATAAGATTTATTGTATGCTTATCCTTCATCAAATTAAATTGATGAGAAACAATGGATTTGCATACTACTTATTCTTCTTGAAAAAGGGATTGAGAAGGGATAGCACAAAACTTGAGAGAGTCTTCATGAACCATTGGCAGGATTCGGAAGAATGAATGGATTAATATGATGACAAAGGAAAAAGAATCTGAATGAACCACCGTAAGTATTCGAAAATGACTGATGAAAGAGAATGAAACACCGGGAAGGATTAGAAGAACCAATAGGCTTGAGGGGATTTAGATGCAAAAGAACGAAGAGATCATGAGCTGATTAAAGAACACTTGAACGAAGCACCGGGATAATTGGATAACGGTAGCTGAAATCTGAGGACGAAGAATTCTTCTGGAATGATGGCCTCTGGTGGAAAGAAATGGAAAAACAACTCCTGACATACTCCGAATGGTTAAGAAAAGAATATCTGACGATTGGAATAATTCGAGAGGATGATATGAAGCTAGAACCACGAATCTTCAAGAGGACGCGCAAGATTGAGAGGGAAACTCTTCTTCGGTCTTCAAATGACGACTAGAAACACCACCAAAATTGTTAAGGCACTCCGGGGGAACAAAAGCGAAGAGGTTGAGCCAACCATGAAAAGAATTAGAAAGCAAACTTGGAGAAGGCATGTGACTGATGGAATCCATTCTTACGTCACACTTGAAAAGAATTTGAGAATAACTCCGGGGGAATTAGAAGAGTCAGGTAAGATCCTGGGAAAAGACCTGTGGGTTAGGGCCCACTAAAGAGATAACACCGTTGGAAAGGATGATGAACAAATAGATGAGGCACTGAAACAATTGAAATATTTGAATGAGGTGACAACCTCGAATTAATTGGAACACAGACGAATCTTCTGAGATGTCTTGAACACTCCGGAAGGATAAACTGGCGAGAGACGAACGAGCAGGGAAAACACTTGATCCAAGAAAAAGAATGTGATGAACCCGAAAAAAACTTGAATTGAGTCCACCAAAAAAGAGATGAAGAATGTCCACCGAGACGAGAATTCACCAGTTGAATTTTTTTTACGAAAGACTGAAGAGGCTCCGCACGAATGAAATTGATGGTCGAGAGAGAGTCAGACTCCGGGAAGAAAAAG
>NC_041385.1:384675601-384685915 GCF_002162155.2 Triticum dicoccoides | reverse complement strand
GGGAAAAAACAAAGGTACCTGGAGAGGAGAATCGACGAATAACTTGAAGAGAAAACACCGGTTGAAATCATTGAGGAAAGAAAGTAAAGGCTTCGCACGAGTAGGATGGATACTCGATTACGGACTCCGGTTTCGAGAAGAAGAAGGGTGGGCGGGTGGGAAAAGAAAACAACTTAGGATGGGGAAACAACTTCGTTGAGAGCGAACTGAGGATTGAACTTGGCAAAGACAAAGAGGCTCGAGTCAACTTGACGAGAAATGCACCAGATGAAAGAGCTGAGAACCTACGATCGAAAAAAAACCCAACTGCGTGAACCTAAATTAAAATTTGAAGGGGAAGAGAAGTAATTCAAAACACATACGTCAAGATTCCTTACCAAAGCGATGAAGGGGCTGAGGAGTAAAAAGAATTCCTACTCTCCGATATAACTAGACTCTAAAAATAGTTTATTCTAGACTCAACAACAGCCAAACTACACGATTAATCAAGGGGGGCTCCTAAGGTCGGTCGAGGCTCTGATACCAACTTGTCACGCCCAATATGTGACCCTATCCAAAAGGAACTCGAAGGTCCCACCAAGGATAGACCCGCATATTGAAACGCTTTTGCAAGGTGGATATCATTACATCAACATTACATAATAGGTAGGGATACATACATAAGGCATATAATGCCACACGAATACAACATCATCTTACAAGAGCAACATCCAACTACGGATAAAACACAAACAGAAGCTCAAACGACAACCACCCTGCTAGCCCAGGCTGCCGACCTAGAACCTATCCCCTGATCGAAGAAGAAGCAGAAGAAGAACTCCAAACAAGAAAGCATCACTCTCGCATCAAGATCATCGCATAACCTATACCTGCAACTGTTGTTGTAGTAATCTGTGAGCCACGAGGACTCAGCAATCCCATTACCATGGGTATCAAGACTAGCAAAGCTTAATTGGAATGAAAGGGGTAAAGTGGTGAGGTAGCAGCAGCGACTAAGCATGATATGGTGGCTAACATACGCAAATAAGAGCGAGAAGAGAGCAAAAGGAACGGTCGTGAAGCTAGCAATCATCAAGAAGTGATCCTGAACTCCTACTTACGTCAAACATAACCCAGAAACCGTGTTCACTTCCCGGACTCCGCCGAAAAGAGACCATCACGGCTACACACGCAGTTGATGAAGTTTAATTTGGATCTGGTGTCAAGTTATCTACAACCGAACATTAACAAATTCCCATCTGCCTATAACCACAGGCACGGCTTTCGAAAGTTTATACCCTGCAAGGGTGTCCCAACTTAGCCCATGATAAGCTCTCGCGATCAACGAAGGATATACCTTCTCCCAGGAAGACCCGATCAGACTCGGAATCCCGGTTTACAAGACATTTCGACAATGGTAAAACAAGACCAGCAAAGCCGCCCGATGCGCCGACAATCCCGATAGGAGCTGCACATATCTCGTTCTCAGGGCAACACCGGATAGGTCAGCCTACGAGTAAAACCAGCCCTTGAGTTGCCCCGAGGTGGCCCCGCAGTCTACCCGGTTCGGACCAACACTTAGACAAGCACTGGCCCGGGGGGAGGGGGCCAAAATAAAGATGACCCTTGGGTTAATTACTCCCAAGGGAAATATAGGTTCCAGGTCGGCAGCCTGGGCTAGCAGGGTGGATGTCGCTTGAGTTTCTGTTTGTGTTTCGTCCGTAGTCGGATGATGCTCTTATGTATTGTGATGTTGTATTCGTGGGGCATTGTATGTCTTATGTATGTATCCCCATCTATTATGTAATGTTGATGTAATGATATCCACCTTGCAAAAGCATTTCAATATGCGGTTCTATCCTTCGTGGGACTTTCGAGTCTCTTTAGGATAGTATCGCATATTGGGCGTGACAAGGCGTTACTCTGTTTTTAACTTAATACTCTAGATGCATGCTGGACAGCGGTCGATGAGTGGAGTAATTGTTGTAGATGCAGAATCATTTCGGTCTACTTGTCTCGGACGTGATGCCTATATACATGATCATACCTAGATAACCTCATAACTATGCTCAATTCTATCAATTGCTCAACAGTAATTTGTTCACCCACCGTAGAATATCTATGCTCTTGAGAGAAGCCACTAGTGAAACCTATGGCCCCCGGGTCTATTCTCATCATATCAATCTCCATCACTTTATTTACTTGCTTTGCTTTTTACTTTTTACTTTGCATCTTTATACCAAAAATACCAAAAATATTATCTCTATCAGATCTCACTCTCGTAAGTGACCGTGAAGGGACTGACAACCCCTAATCGCGTTGGTTGCGAGTAGCTATCGTTTTGTGCAGGTACGAGGGACTTGCGCGTGACCTCCTACTGGATTGATACCTTGGTTCTCAAAAACTGAGGGAAATACTTACGCTACTGTGCTGCATCATCCTCTCCTCTTTGGGGAAAACCAACGCAAGCTCAAGACGTAGCAAGAAGGATTTCTGGCGCCGTTGCCGGGGAGGCTTACGCAAAAGTCTACATACCAAGTACCCATCGCAATTCCTATCTCTTGCATTACATTATTTGCCATTTGCCTCTCGTTTTCCTCTCCCCCACTTCACCCTTGCTGTTTTATTTGCCCTCTCTTTCCCAATCTCCTCCTCCTTTCCCTTTTGTTTGCTTTCTCCCGCCTTACTTTTTCTACCGCTATGTCTGAAATTGGGGAGATTATCGTCGATATGGACAATAATGATAATACAGAAAATCCCGAGGCTCCGGCCGATGAACCTCCTATCTTGCATACTAAAAGGTTTCGAATCGGTAGTGGTAACATCATTGGCAAAGGCGTTATTCAAGATTTCTTTACTTGTGCCGGTGCTTTACCTTCCATGGGCTGTTCTATTCTTCATAGAACTAGTAGCCTTGCGGATGCTATAGCTATGCTTGTGGTTGAACTTGAAAGACAATTTATGCATATGCACCCTTGCATAGAGAGAATTTTCTTAGAATTCTCTAATATTGAGCACTCTTCTATTAAGCACACTGTTACTATCTTTTTGGCTCATGAATTTAGATTTATCATAAGAGAAGCCAAAGAAATCTTTGCGCACTATAGGGTGGACGCCGGTCGTCCACCTATAGAAGCAATCCTCTAGATCAAGAGGAAATTAGACGTTTTCAATCTTCGGACTATGTCGCTTTCAATGAAAACCTTAGAAAAAAGGTCCCTATCAATGTCTTAGTTGATTGCATTAACGAGCTTAATAATGATTTTTCCCTTAGAAATAATGAGCTAGGATACTCTCTCGAGTATAAGCTCACAAGATTTTGCCAAAAGAAAGCTTTCAGTGATGAAATAGTTGTGCACTATGAAGGGCCAAGGGAGGAACCCGTTCCTCCCGTGATTGATCTTGGGGATTTTTGTCCCGCTAAATTTAGCCTTTTTGATTATTTTTGCTTGCCTCGAAGGAAACTTGCTGCCGAACATAGGGAATACGAGATGGGCTTTCAAGATCTATCTTATTATTACGGCACGACTTAGATTTATCCTTGCTTTTATGCCTAGCTAGGGGCGTTAAACGATAGCACTTGTTGGGAGGCAATCCAATTTTATTTTTAGTTTTTTGTTTTTGCTTCTGTTTAGGAATAAATAATCCATCTAGATTCTGTTTAGATGTGGTTTTATCTTTTAGTTAGTGTTTGTGCCAAGTTAAACCTATTAGATCTTCTTGGAAGATAGTTATTTGATCTTGCTGTAATTTCCAGAATCTTTGCGCTCAGTGCCCGAATTGTTAAAAATCACAAGAACGTGGTTTTGCGTTGATTCTTTTCGCTGATGATCAATAAACAAATTTCCCAGGTCTTCTAATTTTGGTAGAAGTTTTTGGGTTCCAGAAGTTTGCGTTAGTTACAGATTACTACAGACTGTTCTGTTTTTGACAGATTCTGTTTTGCGTGTGTTGTTTGCTTATTTTGATGAATCTATGGCTAGTAAAATAGTTTATAATCCATAGAGAAGTTGGAATACAGTAGGTTTAACACCAATATAAATAAAGAATGAGTTAACTACAGTACCTTAAAGTAGTCTTTTGTTTTTTTTCTCTAACGGAGCTCACGAGATTTCTGTTGAGTTTTGTGTTGTGAAGTTTTCAAGTTTTGGATGAATTCTTTTGATGGATTATGGAACAAGGAGTGGAAAGAGCCTAAGCTTGGGGATGCCCATGGCACCCCCAAGATAATCCAAGGACACCAAAAAGTCAAAGCTTGGGGATGCCCCAGAAGGCATCCCCTCTTTCGTCCACTTCCATCGGTAATTTACTTGGAGCTATATTTTTATTCACCAACATGATATGTGTTTTGCTTGGAGCGTATTCTATTATTTGCGTCTTTGCTTGTTAGTTTACCACAATCATCCTTGCTGTACACACCTTTTGAGAGAGCCATACATGATTTGAAATTTGTTAGAATACTCTATGTGCTTCACTTATATTTTTTGAGCTTGATAGTTTGCTCATAGTGCTTCACTTATATCTTTTGAGCATGATAATTTTTACTCTAGTGCTTCACTTAGATCTTTTAGAGCACGGCGGTGGATTTCTTTTAAAGAAACTTGATCTCTCATGCTTCACTAGATTATTTTGAGAGTCGTTAATAGCATGGTAATTTGCTTAATGTTAATATACTTGGTATTCAAGATATGTGAAACTTTCCTTTGAGTGCGTTGAATACTAAGATAAGTTTGATGCTTGATAATTGTTTTGAGATATGAAGGTGATAATATTAGAGTCATGCTAGTTGAGTAGTTGTGAATTTAAAGAATACTTGTGTTGAAGTTTGTGATTCCCGTAGCATGCACGTATGGTGAACCGTTATGTGATAAACTCGGAGCATGATTTATTTATTGATTGTCTTCCTTATGAGTGGCGGTCGGGGACGAGCGATGGTCTTTTCCTACCAATCTATCCCCCTAGGAGCATGCACGTAATACTTTGCTTTGATAACTTCTAGATTTTTGCAATAAGTATATGAGTTCTTTATGAATAATGTTGAGTCCATGGATTATACACACTTTTCCCATCCTTCCACCATTGCTAGCCTCTCTAATACCGCGCACCTTTCGCCGGTATCATACACCACCATAATCCTTCCTCAAAACAGCCACCATACCTACCTATCATGGCATTTCCATAGCCATTCCGAGATATATTGCCGTGCAACTTTCCACTGTTCCGTTTATTATGACACGCTCCATCATTGTCATATTGATAGCATGATCATGTAGTTGACATCGTATTTGTGGCAAAAGCCACCTTTCATAATTCTTTCATACATGTCGCTCATGTTTCATTGCATATCCCGGTACACCGCCGGAGGCATTCATATAGAGTCATATTTTGTTCTAAGTATCGAGTTGTAATTGTTGAGTTGTAAGAAAAATAAAAGTGTGATGATCATCATTATTAGAGCATTGTCCCAAGTGAGGAAAGGATGATGGAGTCTATGATTCCCCCACAAGTCGGGATGAGACTCCGAACGAAAAAAAGAGGCCATAAAAAAGAAGAGAAAAGGCCCAAATAAAAAAAATGAGAGAAAAAGAGAGAAGGGACAATGCTACTATCCTTTTACCACACTTGTGCTTCAAAGTAGCACCATGATCTTCATGATAGAGAGTCTCTCATTTCGTCACTTTCATATACTAGTGGGAATTTTTCATTATAGAACTTGGCTTGTATATTCCAATGATGGGCTTCCTCAAAATGCCCTAGGTATTCGTGAGCAAGCGAGTTGGATGCACACCCACTTAGTTTCTTTTGTTGAGCTTTCATATACTTATAGCTCTAGTGCATCCGTTGCATGGCAATCCCTACTCGCTCACATTGATATCTATTGATGGGCATCTCCATAGCCCGTTGATACGCCTAGTTGATGTGAGACTATCTTCCCTCTTTTTTTCTTCTCCACAACCACCGTTCTATTCCACATATAGTGCTATATCCATGGCTCACGCTCATGTATTGCATGAAGATTGAAAAAGTTTTGAAAATGTTAAAGTATGAAACAATTGCTTGGCTTGTCATCGGGGTTGTGCATGATTTAAATACTTTATGTGGGGAAGATGGATCATAGCCAGACTATATGATTTTGTAGGGATAACTTTCTTTGGCCATGTTATTTTGAGAAGACATAATTGCTTTGTTAGTATGCTTGAAGTATTATTATTTTTATGTCAATATGAACTTTTGTCTTGAATCTTTCAGATCTGAATATTCATACCATGATTAAGAAGATTTACATTGAAATTATGCCAAAGTATCACTCCACATCCAAAATTCTTTTTTATCATTTACCTACTCGAGGACGAGTAGGAATTAAGCTTGGGGATGCCTGATATGTCTCCAATGTATCTATAATTTTTGATTGCTCCATGATACTTTATCTATTGTTTTGGACTATAATGGGCTTTATTTTCCACTTTTATATTATTTTTGGGACTAACCTATTAACCGGAGGCCCAGCCCAGAATTGATGTTTTTTGCCTATTCCAGTATTTCGAAGAAACAAAATATCAAACGGAGTCCAAACGGAATGAAACCTTCGGGAACATGATCTTCTCACCGAACGTGATCCAGGAGACTTGGACCCTACTCCAAGAAGCACCAGGGGCGGTCACGAGGGTGGAGGGCGCACCCCCTCGGGCGTGCCCCCTACCTCGTGGGCCCCCTGACGTTCCACCGACGTACTCCTTCCTCCTATATATACCCACGTACCCCCAATAGACCATGGGGGAGCCAAAAAACCTAATTCCACCGCCGCAACCTTCTGTATCCATGAGATCCCATCTTGGGGCCTGTTCCGGAGCTCCACCGGAGGGGGCATCCACCATGGAGGGCTTCTACATCAACACCATAGCCCTTACGATGAAGTGTAAGTGTGAGTAGTTTACTTCAGACCTTCGGGTCCATAGCTAGTAGCTAGATGGCTTCTTCTCTCTTTTTGGATCTCAATACAATGTTCTCCCCCTCTCTCGTGGAGATCTATTCTATGTAATCTTCTTTTTGCGGTGTGTTTGTTGAGACTGATGAATTGTGGGTTTATGATCCAGCTTATCTATGAATAATATTTGAATCTTCTCTGAATTCTTTTATGTATGACTGAGTTATCTTTGCAAGTCTCTTCGAATTATCCGTTTGGTTTGGCCAGCTAGATTGGTAGTTCTTGCAATGGAAGAAGTGCATGGCTTTGGGTTCAATCTTGCGGTGTCCTTACCCAGTGACAGAAGGGGCAGCAAGGCACGTATTGTATTGTTGCCATCGAGGATAACAAGATGGGGTATTTATCCTATTGCATGAATTTATTCCTCTACATCATGTCATCTTGCTTAAGGCGTTACTCTGTTTTTAACTTAATACTCTAGATGCATGTTGGATAGCGGTCAATGAGTGGAGTAATAGTAGTAGATGCAGAATCATTTCGGTCTACTTGTCTCGGACGTGATGCCTATATACATGATCATACCTAGATAACCTCATAACTATGCTCAATTCTATCAATTGCTTAACAGTAATTTGTTCACCCACCGTAGAATATCTATGCTCTTGAGAGAAGCCACTAGTGAAACCTATGGCCCCCGGGTTTATTCTCATCATATCAATCTCCATCACTTTATTTACTTGCTTTGCTTTTACTTTTTACTTTGCATCTTTATACCAAAAATATTATCTCTATCAGATCTCACTCTCGTAAGTGACCGTGAAGGGATTGACAACCCCTAATCGCGTTGGTTGCGAGTAGCTATCATTTTGTGCAGGTACGAGGGACTTGCGCGTGACCTCCTACTGGATTGATACCTTGGTTCTCAAAAACCGAGGGAAATACTTATGCTACTATGTTGTATCATCCTCTCCTCTTCGGGGAAAACCAACGCAAGCTCAAGATGTAGCATAGACTGAGGATGATAGGGTGATGCAATTCTATGGTTAACATCGTACTTAGCAAGCATCTTACGGAAAGCACCATGAATAAAGTGTGAACCACCATCAGTCATTAAATATCTAGGGACTCCAAACCTTGGAAAAATAACTTCCTTAAGCATTTTAATAGAGGTGTTGTGATCGGCACTACTAGTTGGAATAGCTTCCACCCATTTAGCAACATAATTAACAGCAACCAAAATATGTTTATACCCATTAGAGGAAGGAAAAGGTCCCATGTAATCAAATCCCCAAACATCAAATGGTTCAACAACAAGTGAATAATTCATAGGCATTTCTTGATGCTTATCGATATTACCTATTCTTTGACATTCATCACAAGAAGAGACAAACTTACGGGCATCCTTGAAGAGAGTAGGCCAATAAAATCCAGATTGCAATACCTTGTGAGCAGTTCTATGATACGTCCATTTTGCATCATGCTTTTATATCGATATTTATTGCATTATGGGCTGTTATTTCACGTTATGTCACAATACTTATGGCTATTCTCTCTTATTTTACAAGGTTTACATGAAGAGGGAGAATGCCGGCAGCTGGGATTCTGGGCTAGAAAAGGAGCAAATATTGGAGACCTATTCTGCACAGCTCCAAAAGTCCTGAAACTCCACGAAAGTCATTTTGGGAATTAATAAAAAATATTCAGCAGAAGAAATACCTGAGGGGGGCCACCTACCATCCACGAGGGTGGGGGGCGCGCCCTACCCGCCTGGGCGGGTCCCCCTGCCTCGTGGGCCACCTGGCAGCCCTTCGGTGCCCATGTTCTGCTATATGAAGTCTTTTACCCTGGAAAAAAATCATAAGCGAGCTCACGGGATGAAACTCCGCCGCCACGAGGCGGAACCTTGGCGGAACCAATCTAGGGCTCCAGCGGAGCTGTTCTGCCGGGGAAACTTCCCTTCGGGAGGGGGAAATCATCACCATCGTCATCACCAACGATCCTCTCATCGGGAGGGGGTCAATCTCCATCAACATGTTCACCAGCACCATCTCCTCTCAAACCCTAGTTCATCTCTTGTATCCAATCTTTGTACCAAAACCTCAGATTGGTACCTGTGGGTTGCTAGTACTATTGATTACTCCTTGTAGTTGATGCTAGTTGGTTTATTTGGTGGAAGATCATATGTTCAGATCCTTAATGCATATTAATACCCCTCTGATTATGAACATGAATATGCTTTGTGAGTAGTTACGTTTGTTCCTGAGGACATGGGTGAAGTCTTGCTATTAGTAGTCATGTGAATTTGGTATTCGTTCGATATTTTGATGAGATGTATGTTGTCTCTCCTCTAGTGGTGTTATGTGAACGTCGACCATGACACTTCACCATTATTTGGGCCTAGAGGAAGGCATTAGCACTAGTAGAAAACAGGGCTTTCGTCTAGGCCAGTTTAGCCCATTAGTCCCGGTTCAATCCAGAACCGGGACCAATGGAGCTATTTGCCCCGGTTCGTGAGCCCAGGGGGCCGGCCGGGCCACGTGGGCCATTGGTCCCGGTTCGTCCGGACCTTTTGATCCCGTTTGGTGGGACGAACCGGGACCAATAGTCCTGGCTCCTGGCCCACCACTATTGGTCCCGGTTGCTGGCATGAACCGGGACCAAAAGGGTTACCTTTAGTCCCGGTTCATGCCACCAACCGGGACTAAAGGGTTGGCCCTCGTTGCACCCAGCTTTTAGTCCCACCTCGCCAACAGAAGGGCGCCCACACCTGTTTATAAGCCCGTCCCTCTCTCTGTTGTTGATCTCCTCTCAAAGTGAAAATAGATGCACCTATAGAGGAAATTGGACCTAAATTTATAAATAAAAATTGATTATGAATTTATGTTTAATTTTCTCTATAAGTGCATCTATGTTCACTAACAGAGAAGTTTTTATTTTTTGTGACCTAAAAGAAAAAAGAAATCACCAAAAAACTGTAAGTATTTATTTCTAAGTAGAACTGAAAAAATAATGGCACTAGTAAAGTTAATCACAAACTTCAAATTCACACAAATTTCAAAGAATTCAATTTAACTATTCACACAAATTTCAAAGAATTAAAAAATAAAGCAAAAAACCAAAAGAAAATAATTAATGCAGAAAACAAAACCAAAAAACTGGAAAAAACTAAAAATAGCAGAAAGTTTATAATTTTTCTAAAACTAAAAGCAAAAAGAATTAAAAAATAAAGCAAAAAACAAAAGAAAATAAATAATGCAGAAAACAGAACAAAAAACTAAAAAAAATAAAAATAGCAACAATAAGTATTTTGTTGTAAGTAGAAACAAAATAAAATAAATAAAGCAACAAAGGAAACAAAAAAAGAGTTTTCAGATTTGAAAACTAATGGCACTAACAGAAAGTTTATAATT
>NC_041385.1:384674707-384675419 GCF_002162155.2 Triticum dicoccoides | reverse complement strand
ACTAAAAGCAAAAAGAATTAAAAAATAAAGACAAAAACAACAAAAACTAAATAATGCAAAAAACAGAACAAAAAACTGAAAAAAAAATAAAAATAGCAACAATAAGTATTTTGTTGTAAGTAGAAATAAAATAAAATAAATAAAGCAACAAAGAAAACAAAAAAAGAGTTTTCAGATTTGAAAACTAATGGCACTAACAGAAAAATAAACCAAAACCAAAATAAACTAAGTAAAGCAACAAATAAAACAAAAAAACAAAAAAAATGCCACCTACTAGGCCCCCACGGCCTGAATACGACTAGAAACCCTATGGGCCAGGATTCAGGCCCGTGGAAGGCCCAGTAGGCCCACAGGCACAGATGGCAGAGTTAGGCCCGAAAGCCTGCTTTAGAGAGGAGCTCGAGATGGGAGCCGCACCGCACCTTATAAACTGGTGCGGCTCCCTCTCAACTAGCGAGGTGGGACTAAACATTTGGCGCGGGGCAGCACAAGGCCTTTGGTCCCGATTGGTGGCTCCAACCGGGACCAATGCCTACCCTTTAGTCCCGGTTGGTGCCACCAACCGGGACCAAAGGCCGCCGCTTCCCGCCCTTTGGGCTGCTGAAAATTGGCCTTTGGTCCCGATTGGTGGCACCAACCGGGACTAAAGGGGGGCATTAGTCCCGGTTGGTGCCACCAACCGGGACTAATGCCCTTGCTATATAACCAGGAC
>NC_041385.1:384673828-384674364 GCF_002162155.2 Triticum dicoccoides | reverse complement strand
ATGAAAGAAAAATGTATGTATGTATATCTGTTTATATGTCTTTTTTTAATTTTTTTTGTTTTTTGCATTTTTATAAAAATGTATATATGTTCTCTGTGTGTATATATGTTTTATGTTCATAGATTTTTATTTGAACATTATTTAAAAAAACAAGCAATACAAGAAGAAGAAAAAGAATGAGAGGAAAAAGGAAAAAAGAAGAGGAAGAAAAAGGAGAAGAAGAGGGGATAGGAAGAAGAGGAGAAATAAATAAGAAGAAGAAAAAAGAAGAAAAAGAAGAGGAGAAGAAGAAAAGAATAGAGGAGAAGAAGAAAAAATAGAAAAAAAATTCTATTTTTTCTTCTTCTCCTCTATTCTTTTCTTCTTCTTCTCTTTTTTCTTCTTCTTTTTCTTCTTCTTCTTCTTCCTTCTTCCTTCTTCCTCTTTTCTTCCTTTTCCTTATTTTCCTTTCTCGAGGGATAAGAAGAAAAGAAGAGGAGAAGAAGAAAGAAAGGAATAGAGGAGAAAGAAGAAACTTTGACACGAGGGGGGGGGGG
>NC_041385.1:384631107-384673746 GCF_002162155.2 Triticum dicoccoides | reverse complement strand
GGGGGGGGGGGTACCGATACCCCCTCCCCGATAACATTATTTTCCCATGTATATGTATGTTGCGTCGTTGTTGATATAACGAGGGTGTCGAGGATCGCCGAGGGGTCGAGGGTCGGGAACTAGGGTAGAGGGTCGAGGGTCGTTAAGGGGTCAAGGGTCGAAGGTTTCAGGGTCGAGGGTTCCTATAGTGTCAAAGTATTGAAGAAATCCAATAGCTTGTGGGCGTCGATGCCCACGTCGATGCCCACGTCACTTGTGGGAGATAGATGTACTGTTCAACGCCGACCCCCTCCCGATAGCTTCAACACGTGGGGGGGGGTCGATATTACCCCCTCATAGCTTGAAGTGTTCTCGAGGCCACCCCCTAACCCTTGATTAGCTAGCTAGTTCTATGTTTGCCACTAATATATCCATATCTGTCATGTTTGAATAATAATTGCCATGTTGTAAATATTTGTAGAAACTATGGACACCCCCCGAGACGAAGCACAAGAAGCGTTGTTGAGGGACATAATCGCAGAAGGAAGTGATGCCCTCTCGATGTTTCTCAACGACTACGATGGTCTAGAAGGAGAGGGTGAAGAAGCAGTTGGCCCTCTCCTCATTGATTTACATGGCTCCGATGACCCAATGCCGGTGCAAGAAGGAGAGGGTGAAGAAGTAGACCGTGAGGACGGCTCCGGTGATCACCAAACCGAGTCCGGCCAGGTATATATATTAGTTAAGCCTGTGCTGACTAGCTAATTGATGCATTCATTGTTTTGGTATGTACACATATTAATTAACTCTCGTCTTTGTTCTTTTTTCTAGCCCTCCGGATCGAGCACAACTTCGGTAAAGAGACGAGGCCCGAAGAAAAAGTTGAGCTCGGATGAAAAGTTTGAGATCATACAAATCGCGCGCGACGGCCAACCGATTGAACCCTACCGTACAAAGAGGCATTTGTTGCTCAGTGTGGGGTTCTGGTTAGGGACAAGATCTCGATCAGCATCCAGCAATGGTATAAGCCTAAGAACGAAGACCCTGAGGTGTCTTATGTCCATGAGATGCAGAAAGAGAATCTTTGGACTAAGCTGAAGTCAAATTTCACCCTACCGCCGGAGGATGATCCGGAGAAGCCAGTTATAGAGCCATTAATCAAGTCTTTTGCTCTGAGGAAGATGGCAGACCTATTCAGGAATTGGAAGAAAGACCTCAATAGGTATGTCGAAAAAAATGAGATACCAGAATTCATTGGCAAATATGAGAAGATCAGAGATGACTGGCCCGCATTTGTGGCCCACAAGACATCGGAAAAGAGTAAAAAAATGTCGGCGACAAACAAGAGAAATGCTGAGAAGAAGAAGCTTCACCATCGCACGGGGTCAGGTGGCTACCTCGTAGCCCAGCCTAAGTGGGCCAAGGCTGAGAATGATCTGCTTGATAAAGGGATCGAACCAGAGACAATGAACTGGCCAGAATGTTGCCGGACTTGGTTCTTTGGGGTCGGCGGATCCTTGGACCCTATAACAGGGAAGTGCATTTGGACGGAGGAACAATTGGACATACCAGTCAAGAAGCTTCAGCAATATATCGAAGCAGCGCAGCAAGGGACGTTCGTTCCAGACAGGGAGAAGGACGAGCTCACAATGGCCCTCGGCAATCCTGAGCACCCTGGACGGACACGAGGCACGCCAGGCTCCGTTTCGTGGAAGGCTGGATTTCCGGACGCAGGGGGTTACAAAACCCACGAGAGGAGGAAGAAACTGGAGCAGAGCCAACTGCAGTCGCTGCACGAAAGGGTAATGGGGCTAGAGGAACGAGAAGCAGATCGCAGCAAACGACCTGCCGAAGCTTCCCCCGAAGCTACCCCGCCATCTCAGCAGAAAAGCAGCGTTTCTTCCACCGAGCTGCTTCAGCTAGAGCATGCCTTGACGGCTCCTGCCAGCTATCCCGTGGATGCTATCACGGATGCTGAAAATTGCCACCTTATGGCGCAATGGAGCAATTTGAAGGTCAAGGCGGCTGTTGGCTCTGTTTATCCTACTAAACCCGACTCAACTTTTCACTGCCGGCCGATTCCAGAAGGATATGCTAAGGTGATGGTCGATGAAATAATGGAGGGATTTGAGGACCTCCGGCTTGACCACCCTACCGGTGAAGGGGAGTATCGGCTGGGTTCTGCTCTGAAGACTCCATGCCTATGGCGGAAGGATCTCATCAACCTTCCGAACTGGACGCCTCCGCCTCCTCCTCCTCCTCCGGCGAGTCAGGGCACTCCGCCTCCTCCACCGGCGAGTGACGATCAGGGCGCTCGGCCCGCTACTTCTCCGGCGCGTGGCGGCACTCCGCCTCCTTCTCTGCCTGCGCCGGCGCGCCCAAGCAGCCAGCCTCCTCCTTCTCCGCCTCGTCAGCAAGGGCGGAAGAGACCCGCCGCCGCTCCGGCTTCTACGGCGCGTCGCAGTCCTTCTCCTCCACCTCGTAAGCAAGGAAAGAAGACATCCGCTCCGTCTACTCTGCCGGCGTCTAGCAGTACAGCCAAAGGCGAGAGGAGATACAGATTCGGTCCTTCTCTGAAGACTCTAGAGAAGTTACCGTACGAGAGGAGCGAGGAGGAAAACGCGAAGATCGCGCAGACCGAAGTGGATGACTGGTTTCAAGGGTTGAAAGAAAAGAGACATCCACCTCCGGAGGAGAAGGTAGATCCCGTGAAAGGGAAGTGCACTCTGGCTGCCCTGAGAAAACCACCCAAGTCTTCGCCGAAAGGCAACTATGAGCGCATTATTGGAAAGGCATTTGCCGAAGCGGAGAGGTCGGGAAGTACTAAAAGTGATCAAAGGATGAAAGAACGACGAGCTGAGAAACAAATTGCCCAGCTCGGCGAACAAGCGAAGCAATCGTGCCCCCCGCTCAAGGTGCCTGCTAGCGACATCGTCGATCCGAGGATGGTGCCCGTTTATGGCAATCCTGCAAATTACCTGCCCGACGATGTACATTATGATATCTTGGAGGTGCAGATACAAAGATACGAGTACGGGAAGCCTCTCGTCAAAGATGAAAGTTCTCTATCAACGATGATGCGAAGATTGCATGATTGGTACATGAAAACCTGCAAAGAGTCTGAGGGGAGGAATACTTTGTATATGAGAGTTAAAAAGGAGCATGACCTCCTTGGAATTGAACTGTTGCCTATTCCATTTGAGGAGTTCTATCAGTTTTTCAATCAATTGGCCATCGATAAAGCAACGGTCACCTCCTACTGTCTGTAAGTAGTACTACTTCCGTCATTAAGTCTCTCTATATAACTCAGCCCTTTCATTTGCATGTATTTATAATTATCCTCACTATGTTATGCAGATTGAAGATCGCCGAATTGAAGAAAAGACAAGTGGGAGATATTGGGTTCATTAACACGTATCTCATAGATGCAACTGAGGTTCAATATCGTGCCCAAGAAACCGAGGCCAACTTGCTACGATCGTTGGAAATAAATGAACACAAAGATATAATACTCTTTCCTTACAACTTCAAGTGAGTGTTACTGTCTTGTGGCATATTCGGTTTCCTTATTAGTCCAGGTTATAGTAATGTAATATTGATGAGTTATGCATGTGTGCGCAGCTACCACTATATTCTCCTAGAGATTAAGCTTGAGAAGGGAGTAGTAACTGTCTTAGACTCCAAGCGAAAAGATCCCAAGGAGTATGCGGACATGACTGAAATGCTCGAGAAGTAAGTTAAATCGATCATTATCCACCATATCAGCAACTTAATTTGTTCATTTCTGATATCAAGTAATTGTTTTCTCTGTATGGCAGGGCTTGGAGAAAATTCACCAAAAAAGCTCCGGGACTACCGAAGAGGCTGCAATTTAGGCACCCGAAAGTAAGTACTATATAGTAGCATATTCCAGGCATCTCCTAGTGATGCAAGCGCTAGTTTCATCAATACCATTTAGCATGCTTGCTAATTATCAGTTTGATTGACCTCTATTTCTTGTAAAGTGGTTGTGGCAGGAACAAGGGAATGATTTCTGTGGATACTACATTTGCGAGTCCATCCGCCACACGACCTGTGAGCGGGGCTACTCCGACAAACAATATGAAGTGCGTAAATAACAATATTCACAATTTTATTTTATTACCATCATTTGTGTTGAGTTTCATTCATTCATATATATATATATGTATTGACCCCCTTCTTAAAATTAGATGTTTCGGATGCGGGATGAACTCCTAGCACCAGATCGCATGCGAGCAATTCAAGAGGAATTGGCGGCATTCTTTCTTGACCACGTGATCGCTGAAGACGGAGAATACTATGTGGACCACGCGTCCGTATTTTAGGAGATTATATATTTGTAAAAGATAATTATTGTATATATGTAGCCGGTAGTGTCGGATAGATATACGAGAACTTGTTTGTTCGACCAATCTCTCGGAGAAGGAGAGGTGGTCGATATCACTTCTCTCTGTATGCATATATGTTCATGACGATCTTCTATTTGCTTACTAGCTAGCTAGCGTGTCTAGCTAGTCCTCTCTATACGTATGTATGTATGGTACGTAGCGTCGACCAAGCATGGACAAAAGAGAGGACACTTCTCTCTATTAATTAGCTAGCTATAGCACAATATATGAAACACCTAAATTAACCCCCCAAAACCCCCAAACCCCCCCCCCTTAAAAAAAACAAAAACCACAGCCACATAAATGCTGACGCGTGGATGCCTATTGGTCCCGGTTGGTGCCACCAACCGGGACCAAAGGCCCTCCTGCCTGGGCTCAGGGGACAGGCCACGTGGAGGCCCTTCTGTCCCGGTTCTGGATTGAACCGGGACTAAAGGGGGGAGGCATTAGTACCGACCCTTTAGTCCCGGTTCACCAACCGGGACTAAAGGCCCTTACCAACCGGGACAATAGGCCCTTTTTCTACCAGTGTAGGAAGTAATAAGTAGATGATGTGTTGCTAGAGTGACAGAAGCTAAACCCTAGTTTATAAATTGCTTCGTAAGGGGCTGATTTGGATCCATAAGTTTCATGCTATGGTTAGATTTACCTTAATACTTCTTCTGTAGTTGCGGATGCTTGCAATAGGGGTTAATCATAAGTGGGATGCTTGTCCAAGAAAGGGTAGTACCCAAGCACCGGTCCACCCATATATTAAATTATCAAAGTAACGAACACGAATCATATGAGCATGATGAAAACTAGCTTGACGATAACTCCCATGTGTCCTCGAGAGCGCTTTTCTCATTATAAGAACTTGTCCAGGCTTGTCCTTTGCTACAAAAAGGATTGGGCCACCTTGCTGCACCTTATTTACTTTCATTGCTTGTTACCTATTACAAATTATCTTATCACAAAACTATCTGTTACCTACAATTTCAGTGCTTGCAGAGAATACCTTACTGAAAACTGCTTGTCATTTCCTTCTGCTCCTCGTTGGGTTCGACACTCTTACTTATCGAAAGGACTATGATAGATCCCCTACACTTGTGGTTCAGCAAGACTCTTTTCTGGCGCCGTTGCCGGGGAGTGAAGCGCCTTTGGTAAGTGGAACTTGGGAAGGAAACATTTATATAGTGTGCTGAAATTTACTGTCACTTGTTACTATGGAAACTAATCCATTGAGGGGCTTGTTCGGGGTATCTTCACCCTGACCAGTAGAGCAAAGAGTTGCTCCTCAACCTACTGAACCTACTGAAAATGTTTATGTTGAAATTCCTTCGGGTATGGTAGAGAAACTGCTAGCTAATCCCTTTGCAGGAGATGGAACATTGCATCCTGATTTACACCTAATCTATGTGGATGAAGTTTGTGGATTATTTAAGCTTGCAGGTATGACCGATGATGTTATCAAGAAGAAGGTTTTCCCTTTATCTTTGAAGGGAGATGCATTGACGTGGTATAGGCTATGTGATGATATGGGATGCTGGGACTATAAACGATTGAAATTGGAATTTCACCAGAAGTTTTATCCTATGCATCTTGTTCATCGTGATCGTAATTATATATATAATTTTTGGCCTCGCAAAGGAGAAAGCATCACTCAAGCTTGGGGGAGGCTTAAGTCAATGTTATATTCATGCCCCAATCATGAGCTCTCAAGAGAAATGATTATTCAAAACTTTTATGCTCGGCTTTCTCTCAACAACCGCTCCATGCTCGATACTTCTTGTGCTGGGTCTTTTATGATGAAGACTATTGAATTCAAATGGGATTTATTGGAAAGAATTAAACACAACTCTGAATATTGGAATTCCAACGATGGTAAGGAGTCAGGTATGACACCTAAGTTTGATTGTGTTAAATCTTTTATGGATACCGATGCTTTTCCTGGATTTAGCACTAAATACGGACTTGACTCTAAGATAGTAGCTTCTTTCCGTGAATCATTTGCTACTCATGTTGATCTCCCTAAGGAGAAGTGGTTTAAATATAATCCTCCTACTGAAGTAAAAGTAGTTGAACCTATTACAGTTGAAGAAAAGAGTATCACTTATAATGATCCTATTTTTCCTACTACTTATGTTGAGAAACCACCTTTCCCTGTTAGGATAAAGGATCATGCTAAAGCTTTGACTGTGGTTCGTAAGAGTAAAACTAGAACATATACACCTCCTGAGCAAATTAAAGTTGAGCCTATTATTGCTATGGTTAAAGATCTCTTGGCTGATAATATTGATGGGCATGTTATTTACTTCTGTGATGAAGCTGCTAGAATTGCTAGACCTGATGCGAAGAAACATAGACCTGTTGTAGGCATGCCTGTTATTTCTGTTAAAATAGGAGATCATTGTTATCATGGCTTATGTGATATGGGTGCTAGTGCTAGTGCAATACCTTATTCCTTATATGAAGAAATTATGCATGACATTGCACCTGCTGAGGTAGAAGAAATTGATGTTACAATTAAGCTTGCCAATAGAGATACTATTTCACCAATTGGGATTGTTAGAGATGTTGAAGTCTTGTGTGGGAAAGTTAAATATCCTGCTGATTTTCTTGTTCTAGGTTCCCCACAAGATGATTTTTGTCCCCTTATATTTGGTAGACCCTTCTTGAATACTGTTAATGCTAAGATAGATTGCAAAAAGGATGTTGTTACAATTGGCTTAGGGGATATGTCTCATGAGTTTAATTTTGCTAAATTTCATAGACAACCTCATGATAGATAATTGCCTAGTAAGGATGAAATTATTGGTCTTGCTTCTATAGTCGTGCCTCCTACTGATCCTTTAGAACAATATTTGCTAGACCATGAAAATGATATGTTTATGAATGAAAGAAGGGAAATAGATGAAGTATTCTTTAAACAGGGTCCTATTTTGAAACACAACTTGCGTGTTGAAATCTTAGGGGATCCCCCTCCACCCAAGGGTGATCCCGTGTTTGAGCTTAAACCATTACCTGATACTCTTAAGTATGCTTATCTTGATGAAAATAAGATATATCCTGTTATTATTAGTGCTAACCTTTCAGAGCAGGAAGAGGAAAGATTATTGAAAACTCTGAAGAAGCACCATGCTGCTATTGGATATACTCTTGATGATCTTAAGGGCATTAGTCCCACTCTATGCCAACACAAAATAAAATTGGAGAAAGACGCCAAACCAGTTATTGATCATCAACAACGGTTAAATCCTAAGATGAAAGAAGTGGTAAGAAAGGAAATACTAAAGCTCCTTGAGGCAGGTATAATTTATCCCGTTGCTGATAGTCACTGGGTAAGTCCTGTCCATTGTGTCCCTAAGAAGGGAGGTATTACAGTTGTTCCTAATGATAAAGATGAATTGGTCCCGCAAAGATTTATTACAGGTTATATGATGGTAATTGATCTCCCTAAATCAAATAAAGCTACTAAAAAAGATAATTACCCTCTACCTTTTATTGATCGAATGCTAGAAAGACTATCCAAACATACACATTTTTGCTTTCTAGATGGTTACTCTGGTTTCTCTCAAATACCTGTGTCAGTGGAGGATCAAGAAAAGACTACTTTTACTTGCCCTTTTGGTACTTTTGCTTATAGACGTATGCCTTTTGGTTTATGTAATGCACCTGCTACGTTTCAAAGATGCGTGATGGCTATATTCTCAGACTTTTGTGAAAAGATTTGTGAGGTATTCGTTGATGATTTCTCCTTTTATGGATCCTCTTTTGATGATTGCTTGAGCAACCTTGATCGAGTTTTGCAGAGATGTGAAGATACTAGTCTCGTCTTGAATTGGGAAAAGTGCCACTTTATGGTTAATGAAGGCATTGTCTTGGGGCATTAAATTTCTGAAAGAGGTATTGAAGTTGATAAAGCTAAGGGTGATGCTATTGAAAAGATGCCGTGTCCCAAGGACATTAAAGGTATAAGAAGTTTCCTTGGTCATGCCGGTTTTTATAGGAGGTTCATTAAGGACTTTTCTAAAATTTCTAGGCCTCTGACTAATCTATTGCAAAAAGATATTCCTTTTGTCTTTGATGATGATTGTGTAGAAGCATTTGAAATACTTAAGAAAGCTTTGATTTCTGCACCTATTGTTTAGCCACCTGATTGGAATTTACCTTTGAAATTATGTGTGATGCTAGTGATTATGCTATAGGTGCTGTTCTAGGACAAAGAGTTGATAAGAAACTAAATGTTATTCAATATGCTAGTAAAACTCTAGACACTGCCGAGAGAAATTATGCTACTACTGAAAAAGAATTCTTAGCAGTTGTATTTGCTTGTGATAAGTTCAAACCTTATATTGTTGATTCTAAAGTAACTGTTCACACTGATCATGCTGATATTAAATATCTTATGGAAAAGAAATATGCTAAACCTAGACTTATTAGATGGGTTCTCTTGCTACAAGAATTTGATTTAGTTTCACATACCAGCAAAAGAAAAGTTCTTCTATGATTTAAGACATTACTTCTGGGATGACCAACACCTTTATAAAGAAGGAGTAGATGGTGTTATTAGATGTTGTGTACCTGAGCATGAACAGGAACAAATCCTACGCAAGTGTCACTCCGAGGCATATGGAGGACACCACGCTGGAGATAGAACTACACATAAGGTATTTGTCGGGGATATACCCCGCGGTGTTACCCGCCGGATGTATGACCCGGATGGAGCGTGGTGACTCACTGGTGACCCGCTCGTAGCTTGGCGATTCAAAGGTAACCCGCCCGATCTTGGCGGGTCATTAGTAACCTGGCAGGCAGGTCAGATGGACAACAAGGCCCAAGGCCCAGAAGACCGGCTCACGTTATGATGGACCGGCTTAAGAGGAAAGGCATGATGAATATTTCCTTTACGAGGAAGCAAGACCCAGACTTGTATTCAGCTTGTAAGAGAAGATAGAATAGTCCTAGTCATACTAGGACTCCACATGTAACCCGCCCCTCCAACTTATATAAGGAGGAGCAGGGCACCCCAAGAGGGACAAGCAAGAAACAATCTCTAGGGCTAGACACAACTAGAGGAGAGCCGAATTTACGGCGTCTCCCTCATGAGCATAATGAGACCTAGCCACAAACATCATGTAGGGTTGTTGCTGGATGATGTTTCTCGGGGCCCAAAGCTGTCTAAATCCTTGTCTTGTGTGTCGCGTCTCTTGTCCCGATCAACCCCTCTCAAGCTACCACATAGATGCGTTGGCCTCACGACTAAGTCCTCACACTAGGACATCTGCCGTGACAAATCCACGACAGTTGGCGCCCACCATGGGGCCTGCGCACGGCGGTGTTGAGTTCTTGGAGGGATCTCTCCCAAGGGTCGAGAAGTGCATAATTTTCGAGAGGAAGAAATTCCCGTTCAAAAGGATCCACGTCAGTTTCAGATTAGCCAGTCTGGATTGGCAATATACGAGATTTGAGAAGCTAGGGTTTGGCGTCCTATGCGCCGCCGCCGACGCGGCTTGGCGAGCCAAAGCCAGATCGATAAGGGAAACCGAGACCGACAAAATTATATTACCGATTCAACTCGTACGTGGAGATTGACCAGAAGCAACTCACTGAGCCGCTGTTCCCGCACGTACTGTCTTCAAGTCCCAAGGAAGCTAGAGCTGCTATTATGTGATTTTCAATTGATCTCTACAGCTACTACTCACGGGGCATTACAAGGTTTCACTGTTGCTGTTGTGTCACGTCAAGCCATCAATCAACCGGATCAAGTACTACAGGACTACTACTTTCTCACGTAAGGCTACTAAGTAGTACTGGTTCAGTTTTTAATTACCAAAGGGAAGACCACAACCCGATCTTTTCAACTGGGCCCGACCCGGAAGCGGATGCAACTACGACCCGGAAGTGATAGCGTTTGACCCGGAAGTGGAGATAGCGTTGACCCGGTGTCGTCATGCTGCTTTCCTTCGCTGGCGTCGCTTCAGGGCCGCCGTACCCGCGCCCTGATGGCCACTTCAGCCGCTGCCTCTGATGAGCCGACTCGCTGCCGCTGCTCCTACTACCTCTGTCAAGGCCCTGTCCGCAAGCGCCCCTATAGATGCATGATTGAGTCTCCCGAGTCAGTCCGGCGTTCGTTGTCGCCTTGCCTTGTCCGCCCCTGTTCTGCTCGGGCTCCTTGCTACAGCGCTGCCCTGTGCACATGCCGTCATCTAGACCTCGGCACCTATTTCGCCGACTCGATACTGCTGCTCTCTCCGCGCCGGTTCACCACAGTTGTCAGCTGCTGTTGTCCAACGCGCGCCTGGCTGCCTCCACCGCCCCCACGACCGTGTCAGACCACTTCTGCCTGCGCCAGGCTGCCAGTGCGCCTCGCACCATCGTCGAGCCGCCCGTGTTCTTGCTGCAGTTTCAAGTCGCCATGCCCATTGTCTTCTTTAAGTTGCCGCCACCTGCCCTCGGGTCAACTTGCGCCCGATTCAAGCTATTCAAATTGCTGCCTCCGCCGTCTCAAACGCACTGCCACTGCAGTTTTTGAGCCGCCGCCATGGTGGTGCCTCTATTTCGCTGCTGTGTTGAGGCGCCGGGGCGCGTTGAGCTGCCTCTGCCATTTCGCTGCCGTGTTAAGCCGCCCGAGCCATATTGAGTTGTCAGTCTGCCTGAGCCACCTCTGTTGCGTTGAACGGATCATCCGTCATCCGAACAATCAGGTGATATCTATCTGTTTAAGTTTATTTTATTTAGCATATATTACTTTTGTCAAAGGACAATTACTCTGGCTTGCGATGTTTTTGATGTAGGACAATTGTTCACTACATCAACACGCCACGAACGACTCGCCCGTCCGTTCTCGCGGCCGGTTCACGCGTCTGCGCCGACTACTACTGGTACTCCGTATTGGGTTCATTTTCTTCGGAGAGTAGTCTGTGTAAATTGGAGGAAGCACACATACGTGGAGACCAATTGCGCGCTAATGGCCGCACCCGCATGCGTCCAAAATAAACAAATCAAGTGCTATTTCTCCTATATATTTTCTTCGTACACTTTAATTACTTGGAGCACAACTACTCTGCTCTACGGTGTTTTTTTATAGGCAGGGTAACCATTTACTACAAAGGTGGTATTATACCGCGGATACGGACCACGCCGGTTTACAACGCCATGGCCATCTCTCGCGACCCCGCCGGCTTATAATGAGGAGGACAACTTGCCCGTCCGCACCGGCTCACAACACCGCGGTCGACTCATCTATCCAAGCCGCCTTTGATGCTGCGGTCGTTTTTACCGTCAAAGAGCTCAATTATGAATTCACACTTGCCAGTGAAAAGAGGTTACTTGACATTAGCTCACTTGACGAATGGAGAACCCAAGTCTATGAGAATGCCAAACTGTTTAAAGAAAAAGTTAAAAGATGGCATGACAAAAGGATACAAAAGCGTGAGTTTAATGTAGGTGATTATGTGTTGCTATTCAACTCTCGTTTAAGATTTTTTGCAGAAAAACTTCTCTCTAAATGGGAAGGCCCTTACGTTATCGAGGAGGTATATCGTTCTGGTGCCATAAAAATCAATAACTTCAAAGGCACAAATCCGAAGGTGGTGAACGGTCAAAGAATCAAACATTATATCTTGGGTAATCCTATAAATGTTGAAACTAATGTTATTGAAACCATAACCCCAGAGGAATACATAAGAGACACTTTCCAGAACGTTTCAGACTCCGAAAAGGAATAGGTATGTGGTACGGTAAGTAAACCGACTCCAAAGCAGTTCTAATAGCAAATTTTCTCCGTTTTGGAATATTTAAGAAAATAGGAAAATAAGAAGTAGTCCAGGAAGGACACGAGGCGTCCACGAGGGTGGAGGGCGCGCCCTACCCCCCAGGGAGTGCCCCCATGCCTCGTGGGCACCTCGTGTGCTCTCTGGACTGCGTTTTCTTGCATGATACTTCTTTCGGTCGGTAAAAAATCATTATATAATCTCCCGAAGGTTTTAACCACCGTATCACGCAAATATCCTCTATCTTTGTTTCGAGCTATTTTCTGTCAGATTTGTCAAGGCCAAGCATCATGACGTAACCCTCCTCCAACAATGAAGACAAGGATGCTTGGCTATTGAAGATAGAGCTGAAGAGAGAAGAACCCGGGGAGATCAACAAGGATGATGGGATCAAGAAGGCCATGGAGGATCAAGCTCTGGCGGAAGAAGAAGAAAACATCCTTCAACCTCTTCCTAACCTCTTTACCCCAACTGAGATTGAATCTTTCAAGATGATTGAGTTAGCTCACATACAAAACAAGTATCTCACACATGAAAATATTTTGTTGAAGGATCATATTGTCCCACTCAAGGGCATTATCCGCAAATTGGAGGAGCTTTTACGCTCGATGTGCGACTATCCACCGTCATCATCACCACCTTCATCACCTCCGAGGACATAATCACATGGGTATGGGCACTCCCCTTGGCAACTACAAAGCTTGGGGGAGGTGCCCCGATATCGTATCACTATCACACTCCTATCTTTACCATTTTTCTAGTTCGATCATTTTAGTAATATCTTGATCTAGTAGAATAAAGTTTTGGTATGAATTAGTTTTGAGTTTTGCTTTATGATCCCTCTATGTAATCGAGTCCTGAGCTATATATAATAAAGACTAGTGTTGAGTCAAGGGCTTTGCTATCTTGCTATGATCTTGAGAAAATAGAAAGAATAAAAAGAAATCAAGCGATCATATTGATCTTATGGAAAGTAATGACTTCACATACAGAGAGTATGATGATTAAAAATTGTTGAGAGTTGGCAACCATAGGTTCTCACATATAAATATACTATCTTGGACATCTTTTATGATTGTGAGAACTCATTAAAGTATGACATGCTAAAGAGTTGATGTTGGACAAGGAAGACAACGTAATGGGTTATGTTTTCTCACATCTCAGTTAAAGTATATTGTCATGGATCATCCAAACATCTTGAGCTTGCCTTTCCCCCTCATGCTATCCAAATTCCTTGCACCAAGTAGAGATACTACTTGTGCTTCCAAATATCCTTAAACTCAGTTTTGCCATGAGAGTCCACCATACCTACCTATGGATTGAGTAAGATCCTTCAAGTAAGTTGTCATGTTGCATGCAATAAAAATTTCTCTCTAAATATGTATGACTTATTAGTGTGGAGAAAATAAGCTTTATACGATCTTGTGATATGGAAGTAATAAAAGCGATGGACTGCATAATAAAGGTTCATATCACAAGTGGCAATATAAAGTGACGTTCTTTTACATTAAGATTTCGTGCATCCAACCAAAAAGCACATGACAACCTCTACTTCCCTCTGCGAAGGGCCTATCTTTTACATTCCGCAAGAGTCAAGGTGATCTTCACCTTTCCCCTTTTATTTTATCCTTTGGCAAGCACCTCGTGTTGGAAAGATCCTGATATATATATCCAATTGGATGTAAGTTAGCATGAACTATTATTGTTGACATTACCTTTGAGGTAAAAGGTTGGGAATCAACACTATAAGCCCCTATCTTTCTCTGTGTCCGATTAAAACTCCATAACCATAAGTATTGCGTGAGTGTCAGCAATTGTGAAAGACTAAATGATAGTTGAGTATGTGGACTTGCTGAAAAGCTCTTATATTGACTCGTTCCGATGTTATGATAAATTGCAATTGCTTCAATGACTGAGATTATAGTTTGTTAGTTCTTAATGAAGTTTTTGAATCATACCTGACATTGTGAATAGATTGTTACTTGAGCATAAGAAATCATATGACAAATTATATATATGTTGCTGTTATAAGAATGATCATGATGCCCTCATGTCCGTATTTTATTTTATCGACACCTCTATCTCTAAACATGTGGACATATTTTTCGATGTCGGCTTCCGCTTGAGGACAAGCGAGGTCTAAGCTTGGGGGAGTTGATAGGTCCATTTTGCATCATGCTTTTATATCGATATTTATTGCATTATGGGCTGTTATTTGACGTTATGTCACCATACTTATGGCTATTCTCTCTTATTTTACAAGGTTTACATGAAGAGGGAGAATGCCGGTAGTTGGGATTCTGGGCTGAAAATGGAGCAAATATTGGAGACCTATTCTGCACAACTCCAAAAGTCCTGAAACTCCACGAATTTTGGGAATTAATAAAAAATATTCAGCGGAAGAAATACCTGAGGGGGGCCACCCACAATCCACGAGGGTGGGGGGCGCGCCCCCTGCCTCGTGGGCCACCTGGCAGCCCTTCGGTGCTGATCTTCTGCTATATGAAGTCTTTTACCCTGGAAAAAAAATCTCATAAGCAAGCTCACGGGAAGAAACTCCGTCGCCACGAGGCGGAACCTTGGCAGAACCAATCGAGGGCTCCGGCGGAGCTGTTTTGTCGGGGAAACTTCCCTCTGGAGGGGGAAATTATCACCATTGTCATCACCAATGATCTTCTCATCGGGAGTGGGTCAATCTCCATCAACATCTTCACCAGCACCATCTCCTCTCAAACCCTAGTTCATCTTGTATCCAATCTTTGTACCAAAACCTCAGATTGGTACCTGTGGGTTGCTAGTAGTGTTGATTGCTCCTTGTAGTTGATGCTAGTTGGTTTATTTGGTGGAAGATCATATGTTCAGATCCTTAATGCATATTAATACCCCTCTGATTATGAACATGAATATGCCTTGTGAGTAGTTACTTTGTTCTTGAGGACATGGGTGAAGTCTTGCTATTAGTAGTCATGTGAATTTGGTATTCGTTTGATATTTTGATGAGATGTATGTTGTCTCTCCTCTAGTGGTGTTATGTGAATGTCGACTACATGACACTTCACCATTATTTGGGCCTAGAGGAAGGCATTGGGAAGTAATAAGTAGATGATGGGTTGCTAGAGTGACAGAAGCTTAAACCCTAGTTTATAAGTTGCTCCGTAAGGGGCTGATTTGGATCCATATGTTTCATGCTATGGTTAGGTTTACCTTAATACTTCTTTTGTACTTGCGGATGCTTGCAATAGGGGTTAATCATAAGTGGGATGCTTGTCCAAGAAAGGGCAGTACCTAAGCACCGGTCCACCCACATATCAAATTATCAAAGTAATGAAGGTGAATGATATGAGCGTGATGAAGACTAGCTTGACGATAATTCCCATGTGTCCTCGTGAGCGCTTTTCTCATTATAAGAACTTGTCTAGGCTTGTCCTTTGATACAAAAAGGATTGGTCCACCTTGTTGCACGTTATTTACTTTCATTGCTTGTTATCCGTTACAAAATATCTTATCACAAAACTATTTGTTACCTACAATTTCAGTGCTTGCAGAGAATACCTTACTGAAAACCGCTTGTCATTTCCGTCTGCTCCTCGTTGGGTTTGACACTCTTACTTATCAAAAGGACTACGATAGACCCCCTACACTTGTAAGTTATCATTCCATCTCCAGCATGATGCCCTCCATAAGCTTCAGAGTGAAATTTCCATAGGATTTGTCGCTGTTCATGCTCAGGTACACAACGTCTAATAATACCATCTATTCCTTCTTTATAAAGATGCGGTTCATCCCAAAAGCAATGTCTTAAATCATAGAAGAATTTTTTCTTTTGTTGGTATGTAAAGCTAGGTGGTAAACATTTAACAACAATGTAATTAGCATAGTCAGCATACCAAGCAGTACTATGAGAAACATTTATTGCAGCTAACTGCTCATTAGGAAAACTATCATCAATAGGTAGTGGGTAATCAAGCACATTTTCAAGCCTAGACAAGTTATCAGCTACTGGGTTCTCAACTCCTTTTCTATCAATGATATGTAAATCAAAATCTTGTAACAAGAGAACCCAACGAATAAGTCTAGGTTTAGCATCTTTCTTTTCCATAAGATGTTTAATAGCAGCATGGTCTATGTGAACGGTTACTTTGGAATCAACAATATAAGATCTAAATTTATCACAAGAAAACACCACTGCTAAGAATTCTTTTTCAGTAGTAGCATAATTTCTTTGAGCACTGTCTAGAGTTTTACTAACATAATGAATAACATTCAATTTCTTATCAACTCTTTGTCCTAGAACAACACCAACAGCATAATCACTAGCATCACACATAATTTCATAAGGCAAGTTCCAATCAGGTGGTTGAACAATAGGTGCAGATATTAAGGCTTTCTTGAGTGTTTCAAAGGCTTCAAGACAATCATCATCAAAAACAAAAGGAATATCCTTTTGCAAAAGATTAGTAAGAGGCCTAGAAATTTTAGAAAAGTCTGATAAATCTCCTATAGAAACCAGCATGACCTAGGAAACTATGAATACCTTTGATGTCCTTAGGACATGGCATTTTCTCAATAGCATCAACCTTAGCTTGGTCCACTTCAATACCTCTTTAGAAATTTTATGAGCCAAGACAATGCCTTCATTAACCATAAAGTGGAAATTCTCCCATTTCAAGACAAGTTTCGTTTGTTCACATCTCTGCAAAACTCGCTCGAGATTGCTTAAACAATCATCAAAAGACTTCCCATAAACAAAAAAGTCATCCATGAAAACCTCAACAATCTTTTCACAAAAGTCAGGGAAGATACCAGTCATACATCTTTGAAAGGTAGCAGGTGCATGATATAAACCAAAAGGCATATGTCTATAAGCATAGTTCCAAAGGGACAAGTAAAAGTAGTCTTTTCTTGATCAAGTTGAGAAACGGGTATTTGTGAAAAGCCAGAATATCCATCTAGGAAGCAAAAGGTGTGTGCTTAGATAATCTTTCAAGCATTTGATCAATAAAAGGCAAAGGGTAATGATCTTTTCTAGTTGCTTTGTTTAATTTTCTGTAATCAATTACCATTCTATAGCCTGTAACAATTCTTTGTGGAATAAGTTCATTCTTATAATTAGGAACAACAGTAATACCTCCTTTCTTAGGGACACAATGAACAGGACTTTCCCATCTACTGTTAGCTATTGGATAGATTATACCTGCTTCCAGAAGTTTTAAGATTTCCGTTCTTACCACTTCCTTCATTTTTGGATTCAACCGACGTTGGTGATCAACAACGGGTTTAGCATCAGGTTCCATATTAATTTTGTGCTGACATAGAGTGGGACTAATGCCCTTTAAATCATCAAGAGTATATCCAATAGCAGCTTGGTGCTTCCTTAGAACTTTCAATAATCTTTCTTCTTCATGTTCTGAAAGGTTAGCACTAATAATAACAGGATATATTTTCTTTTCATCAAGATAAGCATATTTCAAAGTGTCTGGGAATTGTCTTAATTCAAACACATGATCACCTTTAGGTGGAGGAGGACCTGCTAGAGTTTCAATAGGAAAATTGTGTTTCACTACTGCAGGATGCTACTAACGCGACACTACAATCAGAGACCCTTCAAGAAACTGTGTACAATGCAATAATCGCAAACGGTGTTGTATGAAAACCGTCAGAAATGATGAAAAACGTGTGCGATAGAGGATGCATCAAACATAGTTCAGATTTTAGTTGCGTGTGCGATGCAGGGCATACGTTTCAGCTCAATTAACTGTTTGCGATGATGAGGAACAAAAGAAACAAGCAGCTAGATGAAGGTGTGTGCGATGTACATCATATGGTTCACTCGGATGAACTGTTTGTGATTGGGCAACACAAAAGAAACAGTCAGCAAGATTCGAGGTGTGTGCGATATACGTCATGCGTTTCACTCGGATGAACTGTTTGTGTTGAGACATGAGAACAGAAACGGTTCAAATGAACAAGATGTGTGTGATACGAGGCAAACAGGTCTGTAATCAGAAATGTGTGCGAAGACCGATAAGAACACAGACGATTACTGCTAACAAGCCGTGTGTGTCCTGAGCAAACGATTGCTGGTAAACAATTGTGAGCGATTGATGAAAACATCACCGACGGGTTCCATTGTTTAGTCCGTGTGCCATGTGATTTTCTTTGTCCGCACACCATCTATGCTCTGTCTACAGAGCATCAACATATATACTTAAAAAGACAGTATTGCATAACCAAATTAAGCATACAATTACACAAATTGACTACACACATAACATTTGCACACACCAAAGTAAGCAATTACATGCATACTAAAGTAGGAGAAACGAGGATCTAATCATCTACTTATTGTTGCGACGACGCTTGCCATTGCTCTGCTTCCGGCTAGATCCCTGGCCGTTTTGTGGAAGGAGGGACTTCCTCATGTCAACGATCCGCCGGTACATGTCGTAGCTCGTGTACGCCTCCTTGGCCGCGTACACGATGTGAGCTTTCTCGAGTTTCTCCATCCAGGCCGAGTGCCAGGCACACTTGTCCTTGTTGCACGAATCCTTCATGTCTCTATAGTAGGGGTCGATGATGGCCTCGGCGAGGTGAACCAGTGAGTCCTTCTCATGCTCCTTGCTGCCCCATATCTTGTATAGGCTCTGGATGTCAACAAGATTCTGGCAGGCGATGCCCGAACTCTCGAGCGCCTTTACATCATTGGTGATGTCCACCGTAGCGAACATGTAGTGGGGGCTGTTGACAAACCTGGCGAAACGCTCGCAAGGCCTTGTGGCCAGGCAATAGTGGTAGATGAGGACGTGGTGGCGCACGCGCATCTGGGTGATGGCGACCTTGGGACGAGACCCGGCACGAGCGCGGGTGTACTCGAGGTCGAACCCGACCACCTTGTACTTCTCCTCGGCAAGCAAAAACTCCATGATGTGGATGGAGGACGAGACACGACATGCATGGTGAACTGCTGCTCGTCGTCGGCAGCCACTCGGAGCGCCATTGGAGCCGCGCAGGATACCCTCTAAGAATTTCTCGTGATGGGTGTGCTTCTTGCAATGGTGGGGCGCGATCGAAAGGTTGAAGAGACACAAGGGTAAGTTATGTCCGCTTTAATAAATGGGGCCGGCTGGCCTGTAATCGTCACATCTTGTCATGACGTTCATAGCAAAGAATTCCAGAATCCAGTGCACGCTTGACAACACCGCACCCCAGGCGTGGACACTCGAGTGCGATAATTAATTCTGCGCTCTATGATACGTCTCCAACGTATCTGTAATTTTTGATTGTTCCATGCTATTATATTATCCATCTAGGATGTTTTATATGCATTTATATGCTATTTTATATGATTTTTGGGACTAACCTATTAACCTAGAGCCTAGTGCCAGTTTCTGTTTTTTCCTTCTTTTTGAGTTTTACAAAAAAGGAATACCAAACGGAGTCCAATTGATGTGCCAATTTTTGACAATTTTTTATGGACCAAAAGAAGCCCCCGGAGTAAAAGAGTTGGGCCAGAAGAGTCCCGAGCTATCCACGAGGGTGGAGGGAGAGCCCTACCCCCCTGGGCGCGCCCCCTGCCTCGTGGAAGACTCGGATACCCCCTAGACATGAGACCGACGCCAAAAATTCCTATAAATACCCAAACCTCCAGAAAATAAACTAGATCGGGAGTTCCGCCGCCGCAAGCCTCTGTAGCCACCAAAAACCAATCAGGACCCTGTTCCGGCACCCTGCCGGAGGGGGGATCCGTTACCGGTGGCCATCTTCATCATCCCGACGCTCTCCATGACGAGGAGGGAGTAGTTCACCCTCGGGGCTAAGGGTATGTACCAGTAGCTATGTGTTTGATCTCTCTCTCTCTCTCTCTCTCTCTCGTGTTCTTGAGGTGATACGATCTTGATGTATCATGAGCTTCCCTATTATAGTTGGATCTTATGATGTTTCTCCCCCTCTACTCTCTTGTAATGGATTGAGTTTTCCCTTTGAAGTTATATTATCGGATTGAGTCTTCAAGGATTTGAGAACATTTGATGTATGTCTTGCCGTGCTTATCCGTGGTGACAATGGGATATTCATGTGATCTACTTAATGTATGTTTTGGTGATCAACTTGCGGGTTCAGTGAACTTATGCATAGGGGTTGGCACACGTTTTCGTCTTGACTCTCCGGTAGAAACTTTGGGGCACTCTTTGAAGTACTCTGTGTTGGTTGAATAGATGAATCTGAGATTGTGTGATGCATATCGTATAATCATGCCCACGGATACTTGAGGTGACATTGGAGTATCTAGGGGACATTAGGGTTTTGGTTGATTTGTGTCTTAAGGTGTTATTCTAGTACGAACTCTATGATAGATTGAATGGAAAGAATAGCTTCGTGTTATTTTACTATGGACTTTTGAATAGATCGATCAGAAAGGATAATTTTGAGGTGGTTTCGTACCCTACAATAATCTCTTCGTTTGTTCTCCGCTATTAGTGACTTTGGAGTGACTCTTTGTTGCATGTTGAGGGATAGTTATATGATCCATTTATGTTATTATTGTTGAGAGAACTTGCACTAGTGAAAGTATGAACCCTAGGCCTTGTTTCGTACCGTTGCAATACCATTTACGCTCACTTTTACCACTTGTTACCTTGCTGTTTTTATATTTTCAGATTACAAATACTCATATCTACCATCCATATTGCACTTGTATCACCATTTCTTCGCCGAACTAGTGCACCTATACAATTTGCCATTGTATTGTGTGTGTTGGGGACACAAGAGACTCTTTGTTATTTGGTTGCAGGGTTGTTTGAGAGAGACCATCTTCATCCTATGCCTTCCACGGATTGATAAACCTTAGGTCATCCACTTGATGGAAAGTTGCTACTGTCCTACAAACCTCTTCACTTGGAGGACCAACAACGTCTACAAGAAGAAGGTTGTGTAGTAGACGTCAAGATCTTTTCTGGCGCCATTGTCAGGGAGGTGAGTGCTTGAAGGTATATCTTTAGATCTTGCAATCGAATCTTTTAGTTTCTTGTTTTATCACTAGTTTAGTCTATAAAAGAAAATTACAAAAAAATGGAATTAAGGTTGCCACATATGCTTCATCTTTTTAATGTCTTTTGTGAAAATGATGGGAAGGAAAATTGTGCTCAAGTACTAGAAGAAGAATTACATAGAATGGTTGGCATAAAATATGTGAATGATGAGCATGATTGCAATGTTGTTAATTTGAATTCTTTGAATACCCATGATGCTAATGATATGCAAAGCCACAAGCTTGGGGATGCTATGTTTGATGAAGACGATATGTTTAGTCCCCCAAGTTTTGATGAGAATATTTATTATGATGAAAGCATGCCTCCTATTTATGATGATTATAATTATGAAAGTGGATTTGGAGAGGTCGTGACTTTATTTAGTGATGAATCCACTATTTTTGAAGAGGTTCCAATTGATTATGAGAACAAAGTTGCTATCTATGATGATTATTGTGATGACTTGTGTGCTATTAAGAATAATGATAACCATGAAACTTGTCATCATGATTTTAGTTTTCAATTGGATTATGCCTCACATGATGGTTATTTTGTTGAGTTTGCTCCCACTACTATTCATGAGAAGAATTTTGCTTATGTGGAGAGTAATAAAATTTCTATGCTTGTAGATCATGAAAGAATGCTTTATGTGATGGTTATATTGTTGAATTCATTCATGATGCTATTGAAAATTATTATGAGGGAGGAACTTATGCTTGTAGGAATTGCAATAATATCAAGTTTCCTCGTGTTGAAAATCTTGAACTTGTGTTTGTTTTGCCTTCCTATGCTAGTTCATTATTGTTCCCATAAATTGTTTGCTCACAAAATCCCTATGAATAGGAAGTGGGTTAGACTTAAATGTGTTAGTAATATGCTTCACGATGCTCTCTTTATGTTTCAATTCTTATCTTTTATACGAGCATCATTTAAATCATCATGCCTAGCTAAAAAGGAAATAAAGAAAAGCACTTGTTGGGAGACAACTCAATATTTACCTTTACTGTTTTTGTGTGTTCACATGATTATGCTACTGTAGTAATAATTTTTTATATCTTTTGTTTCAATAAAGTGCCAAGTAAGACCTTTAGGATAGCTTACGGTGATAGTTGTGTTGATCCTGCTGAAAATCCGAAACTTTTGCACTCAGTAAATTAGTTCTGATAATTCACTGAAATGTGCTTTTGATCTAATTCTTCTTGCTCTATATTGGTATACAAATTTCTCAGGTTTTTATAATTTGATAGGATTTTTGGAGTCATAGAAGTATCCAAGAGTTACAGATTACTACAGACTGTCCTGTTTTTGACAGATTCTGTTTTCTATGTGTTTTTGCTTATTTTGATGAATCTATGAGTAGTATCGGAGGGTATGAACCATAGAGAAGTTGTAATACAGTAGATATTACACCAATATGAATTTATAATGAGTTCAAAACAGTACCTAAATGGTGGTTTTATTTTCTTATACTAACAGAGCTTACGAGTTTTCTGTTGAGTTTTGTGTTGTGAAGTTTTCAAGTTTCGGGTAAAGATTCGATGGACTATGGAATAAGGAGTGGCAATAGCTTAAGCTTTGGGATTACCAAGGCACCCCAAGGTAATATTCAAGTACAACCAAGAGCCTAAGCTTGGGGATGCCCCGGAAGGCATCGTCTCTTTCGTCCTCGTTCATCGGTAACTTTACTTGGAGCTATATTTTTATTCACCACATGATATGTGTTTTGCTTGGAGCTTCATTTTCTTTTCTTTTGTTTTGCTTGCTGTTTGAATAAAATTTCAAGATCTGAAATTCTTAAATGTTAGGGATTCTTCACATAGTTGCATAATTATTCGACTACTCATTGATATTCACTTATATCTTTCGAAGTAGTTTGTCATTTGCTCTAGTGCTCCATTTATATCTTTTAGAGCACGGCGGTGGTTTTATTTTGTAGAAATAGATGATCTCTCATGCTTCACTTATATTATTTTGAGAGTCTTTTAGAACAACATGGTAATTTGCTTTGGCTATAAACTTTGTCCTAATATGATGGGCATCCAAGTTGGGTATAATAAAAACTATCATAGAAAGTGCATTGAATACTATGATCAATTTGATGCTTGATAATTGTTTTGAGATATAAAGGTGATAATGTTAGAGTCATGCTAGTTGGGTAATTATGAAATTAAGAAATACTTGCGTTGAAGTTGGCAAGTCCCGTAGCATGCACGTATGGTAAAAGTTGTGTAACAAATTTGTTGCATAGGGTGCTCTTTTGATTGCCTTCCTTATGTGTGGAGGTCAGGGCGCTCGATGGTTAACTCCTACCAACCTCCCCCCTAGGAGCATGTGTAGTAGTACTTTGCTTCGAGGGCTAATAAAATTTTGCAATAAGTATATGAGTTCTTTATGACTAATTTGAGTCCATGGATTATACGCACTCTTACCCTTCCATCATTGCTAGCCTCTACGGTACCGCGCATTGCCCTTTCTCACCTTGAGTGCAAACTTTGCCGGTGCACCCAAACCCCGTGATACGATACGCTCTATCACACATAAACCTCCTTATATCTTCCTCAAAACAGCCACCATACCTACCTATTATGGCATTTCCATAGCCATTCTGAGATATATTGCCATGCAACTTTCCACCGTTCTGTTTATTATGACACGTTTCATCATTGTCATATTGCCTTGCATGATCATGTAGTTGACATCGTATTTGTGGAAAAGCCACCTTCATAATTTTTCATACATGTCACTCTTGATTTATCGCATATCCCGGTACACCGCCGGAGGCGTTCATATAGAGTCATATCTTGTTCTAGTATCGAGTTGTAATCCATGAGTTGTAAGTAAATAGAAGTGTGATGATCATCATTATTAGAGCATTGTCCCCTAAAAAAAGGCCAAACAAAAAAAAGGAAGAAATGCCAAAAAAAAGAGAAAGGCCAAAAAAAGAGGGGGCAATGTTACTATCCTTTTCCACACTTGTGCTTCAAAGTAGCACCATGATCTTCATGATAGAGAGTCTCCTATGTTGTCACTTTCATATACTAGTGGGAATTTTTCATTATAGAACTTGGCTTGTATATTCCAGTGACGGGCTTCCTCAAAATGCCCTAGGTCTTCATGAGCGAGCAAGTTGGATGCACACCCACTTAGTTTCTTTTTATGAGCTTTCATACATTTATAGCTCTAGTGCATCCGTTGCATGGCAATCCCTACTCCTCGTATTGACATCCATTGATGGGCATCTCCATAGCCCATTGATTAGCCTCATCAATACGAGACTTTCTCCTTTTTTTGTCTTCTCCACAGAATCCCTATCATCATACTCTACTCCACCCATTGTGCTATATCCATGGATTACGATCATGTATTGCGCAAGGGTTGAAAAAGCTGAAGCGCGTTGAAAAGTATGAACCAATTGCTTGGCTAAAACCGGGGTTGTGCATGATGGGAATATTTTGTGTGACGAAAATGATGCATGGCCTAACTATATGATTTTGTAGGGATAAGCTTTCTTTGGCTATGTTATTTTGATAAGACATGATTACTTATTAGTATGCTTGAAGTATTACTATTTTTATGTCATTATGAACTTTTATCTTGAATCATTTGGATCTGAACATTCATGCCACAGTAAAGAAAATTACATTGAGAATTATGTTAGGTAGCATTCCACATCAAAAATTCTGTTTTTATCATTTACCTACTCGAGGACAAGCAGGAATTAAGCTTGGGGATGCTTGATATGTCTCCAATGTATCTATAATTTTTGATTGTTCCATGCTATTATATTATCCATCTAGGATGTTTTATATGCATCTATATGCTATTTTATATGATTTTTGGGACTAACCTATTAACCTAGAGCCCAGTGCCAGTTTTTGTTTTTTCCTTGTTTTCGAGTTTTACAGAAAAGGAATACCAAACAGAGTCCAATTTACATGCCAATTTTTGACGATTTTTATGGACCAAAAGAAGCCCCCTGAGTAAAAGAGTTGGGCCAGAAGAGTCCCGAGCTATCCACGAGGGTGGAGGGCGAGCCCTACCCCCTGGGCGCGCCTCCTGCCTCGTGGACGACTCGGAGACCCCCTTGACATGAGACCAATGCCAAAAATTCCTATAAATACCAAAACCTCCAGAAAATAACCTAGATCGGGAGTTCCGTCGCCGCAAGCCTCTATAGCCACCAAAAACCAATCAGGACCATGTTCCTGCACCCTGCCGGAGGGGGGATCCATCACCGGTGGCCATCTTCATCATCCCGGCGCTCTCCATGACGAGGATGGAGTAGTTCACCCTCGGGGCTGAGGGTATGTACCAGTAGCTATGTGTTTGATCTCTCTCTCTCTCTCTCTCTCTCGTGTTCTTGAGGTGATACAATCTTGATGCATCGCGAGATTCGCTATTATAGTTGGATCTTATGATGTTTTTCCCCCTCTACTCTCTTGTAATTGATTGAGTTTTCCCTTTGAAGTTATCTTATCGGATTGAGTCTTTAAGGATTTGAGAACACGTGATGTATGTCTTGCCTTGCTTATCTGTGGTGATAATGGGATGTTCACGTGATCTACTTGATGTATGTTTTGGTGATCAACTTGTAGGTTCAGTGAACTTATGCATAGGGGTTGGCACACGTTTTCGTCTTGACTCTCCGGTAGAAACTTTGGGGCACTCTTTGAAGTACTCTGTGTTGGTTGAATAGATGAATCTGAGATTGTGTGATGCATATCGTATAATCATGCCCACGGATACTTGAGGTGACATTGGAGTATCTAGGGGACATTAGGGTTTTGGTTGATTTGTGTCTTAAGGTGTTATTCTAGTACGAACTCTATGATAGATTGAATGGAAAGAATAGCTTCGTGTTATTTTACTATGGACTTTTGAATAGATCGATCAGAAAGGATAATTTTGAGGTGGTTTCGTACCCTACAATAATCTCTTCGTTTGTTCTCCGCTATTAGTGACTTTGGAGTGACTCTTTGTTGCATGTTGAGGGATAGTTATATGATCCAGTTATGTTATTATTGTTGAGAGAACTTGCACGAGTGAAAGTATGAATCCTAGGCCTTGTTTCCTACCATTGCAATACCATTTACACTCACTTCTACCACTTGTTACCTTGTTGTTTTTATATTTTCAGATTTCAAATACTCATATCTACAATCCATATTGCACTTGTATCACCATCTCTTCGCCGAACTAGTGCACCTATACAATTTGCCATTGTATTGGGTGTGTTGGGGACACAAGAGACTCTTTGTTATTTGGTTGCAGGGTTGTTTGAGAGAGACCATCTTCATCCTACACCTCCCACGGATTGATAAACCTTAGGTTATCCACTTGAGGGAAATTTGCTACTGTCCTACAAACCTCTGCACTTGGAGGCCCAACAACATCTACAAGAAGAAGGTTGTGTAGTATACATCACTCTACAGTGCACACGATGGAAGAAACCAACTGTATGCAATAATGTCGAAGATCGCAGTCGAGTTAGCTATACAGACCGTGTGATGTGAGACCGACAAGGTAAACTGATTCGAGAATGGTTAATAAAATCTAAGACCATTGCATATTAAGGTCAAAATAGTGCTAGCAATATATGAGTTTTATACGATGCCATTTCAACGATTGTACCACAAAAGCTCAAAATGTTACAAGGTTAAAATTCTAGAGTTATATGGCTCAAATTCAAAGATTACAAGGTTCAAACTGATATTAGAAATGAAATTCAGCTCATCAGCTGCAAACCCTAGAGCGGATGCGCTGAACATGGATATCAGAGAGGTTCAAACTAATATCACCGCTTCTAAGTCTGGCTTCGAAACCTCACAATTTTTGCAAAGGGGTCAGCCACTGAGAAGTCATGTATGGGGTTGACCCGATGACTTATGATTACTCTGTCATCTGAAGTTACAAAATGAAATGCAGAATTTTTGGAGCCTACTCCATTCTGCCGCAGGCGCCGGCGCTGATCAACATACCATCCATTTTTGCGAAATAAATGTAGGGCAAACCTCATTTCCTCCAGCACCCTTGCTCCGAGAACAAAGAAACTAGCGAATATAATCTCCGGGGAGGTCCCTCGGTAGGAGTTCAAAGTAATTTCTGAGAGATGCAGATCTAGGCATTCGATGTGATTGTTATATTGTATCACATTATCCACCTCTGGGCCTAATCTTATCTGCAAAAGAAGATAACGTGTTAGTGCCTACATGCAGTTCTGAACATTACTATAGGACTAGCTATTTGGTTTGCAAGATTTGTAAAATGCACTAACATGCCATCTTTGATCTGACATGATTAACATGGGCATTTGATTACATTCTAGAAAAATGTAGCCTTCCTCATAAGAGGTTGGAGTGGATGAAAAGTTCCCTAAGAAAACTAGAACAGATGAATCCAAAGGAGAAATGCTTGTTGATTGTAACCATATGGATCAAGCAACCAATATAGGGTGGGCATGTATGTACTGAAATCCTCCAAAGAACCTTCAGAAATCGTAGTACATTGTCATTGTAAACTTGGAAAAAGGTGTCACAAATTGAACTTCCTTATGGTTAAAATTTAACAGGAAAGGAACATCACCTCGATATATAGCTTCTCCAAGCACGGAAAGCATCTCAGGAAACTGACAACTTGCTCCAGGTCGGGCCCAATAGATTCTAGTGCCAAGACCTTCACTGTGCATAGTTTCGGGGTCAAGCTTGTCGGAATCATTTTCTTAATGACAGACGAACAAACATCTTCAAAATTAGAAATAATGTTAATTTGTAGAAGGAGTGGTAGAAGGCGGTTGTTGTACCTGAACGGGTGTGGATCGAATGACAAGTTCAGAGTATTTGTCACACGAGTAAACCACCACTGTCAATTTCGGCGCAAAAATGACATTGATTCTTGTTGGACCTTCTTGATCAACTACAAGTAATCTCTCAAGTGCAGGTGTGTCCTGGATGGCCATACCATGGTCCACCTTTTGTGATGTCTTCTTGCCGCACCAGCAACACATATAAATAGTCCGGAGAGTCATGGAGGTGATGTGGAAGGTACTCAACCCATTGATCGCCTGAAGACGAAGGTACTCGATGAAGGAAATATGCCCTAGAGGCAATAATAAATTTATTATTTTTTCCTTATTTCATGATAAATGTTTATTATTCATGCTAGAATTGTATTAACCGAAAACTTAGTACATGTGTGAATACATAGACAAACAAAGTGTCACTAGTATGCCTCTACTTGACTAGCTCGTTGAATCAAAGATGGTTAAGTTTCCTAGCCATAGACATGAGTTGTCATTTGATTAATGGGATCACATCATTAGAGAATGATGTGATTGACTTGACCCATTCTGTTAGCTTAGCACTTGATCATTTAGTATGCTGCTATTGCTTTCTTCATGACTTATACATGTTCCTATGACTATGAGATTATGCAACTCCCGTTTACCATAGGAACACTTTGTGTGCTACCAAACGTCACAACGTAACTGGGTGATTATAAAGGTGCTCTACAGGTGTCTCCGAAGGTACTTGTTGAGTTGGTGTATTTCAAGATTAGGATTTGTCACTTCGATTGTCGGAGAGGTATTTCTGTGACCTCTTGGTAATGCACATCACTATAAGCCTTGCAAGCAATGTGACTAATGAGTTAGTTGCGGGATGATGCATTACAAAACGAGTAAAGTGACTTACCGGTAATGAGATTGAACTAGGTATTGAGATACCGACGATCGAATCTCGGGCAAGTAACATACCGATGACAAAGGAATAACATATGTTGTTATGCTGTTTGACTGATAAAGATCTTCGTAGAATATGTGGGAGCCAATATGAGCATCCAGGTTCCGCTATTGGTTATTGACCGGAAACGTGTCTCGCTCATGTCTACATAGTTCTCGAACCCGTAGGGTCCGCACGCTTAACGTTCAGTGACGATTTATATTATGAGTTATGTGTTTTGATGTATCGAAGGTAGTTCGGAGTCCCGGATGAGATCGGAAATGTTCCGAGTGATTCGGGTATTTATCGGAGTACCGGAGAGTTAGGGGAATTCGCCGGGGAGTATACGGGCCTTATTGGGCTTTAGGGGAAAGAGAGAGGGGAGGCTGTGTGCCCCCAAAGGCCTAGTCCAAATTGGACTAGGGGGAGGGACTGCGCCCCCTCCTTCCTTCTCTTCTCTCTTCCCTTTCCTTGACTCCTATTCCCGGTGGGAGTAGGACTCCCCAGGGTGCGCCATAGAGAGGGCCGGCCCCTCTCCTCCTCTCCTCCTTTATATACTGAGGCTAGGGGCAACCCATGACACACAAGTTGATCTGTTCATCTCTCCTAGCCGTGTGTGGTGCTCCCCTCCACCATATTCCACCTCAGTAATATCGTAGCAGTGCTTAGGCAAAGCCCTGCGTCGGCAGCATCATCAACACCGTCATCACGCCGTCGTGCTGACGGAACTCTCCCGCAAAGCTCTGCTGGATCGGAGTTCGTGGGACGTCATCGAGCTGAACATGTGCTGAACTCGGAGGTGCCGTACGTTCGGTACTTGGATCGGTCGGATCGTGAAGACGTACGACTACATCAACCGCGTTGTGCTAACGCTTCCATTTTCGGTCTACGAGGGTACGTGGACAACACTCTCCCCTCTCGTTGCTATGCATCAGCATGATCTTGCATGTGCGTAGGAAAGTTTTTGAAATTACTACATTCCCCAACAGTGGCATCCGAGCTAGGTTTATGCGTAGATGTTATATGCACGAGTAGAACACAAGTGAGTTGTGGGCGATACAAGTCATACTGCTTACCAGCATGTCATACTTTGGTTCGGCGGTATTGTTGGATGAAGCGGCCCGGACCGACATTACGCGTACGCTTACGCGAGGCTGGTTCTACCGACGTGCTCTGCACACAGGTGGCTGGCAGGTGCCAGTTTCTCCAACTTTAGTTGAACCGAGTGTGGCTACGCCCGGTCCTTGCGAAGGTTAAAACATAACTAACTTGATGAAATATCATTGTGGTTTTGATGCGTAGGTAAGAACGGTTCTTGCTCAGCCCGTAGCAGCCACGTAAAACTTGCAACAACAAAGTAGAGGACTCTAACTTGTTTTTGCAGGGCTTGTTGTGATGTGATATGGTCAATATGTGATGAGATATAAGTTGTTGTATGAGATAATCATGTTTTGTTGAAGTTATCGGCAATTGGCAAAAGCCTTATGGTTGTCCCTTTAGTGCATAAGATGCAAGCGCCAAATAATTGCTTTACTTTATTGCTATGCGATAGCAATAGTTGCAAGAGCAATAGTTGGCGAGACGACCATGTGACGACGCATTGATATAGATCAAGATGATGGAGATCATGGTGTCATGCCAGTGACGATGGAGATCATGACGATCCTTTGGAGATGGAGATCAAAGGCACCAGATAATGATGGCCATATCATGTCACATATCTTTGATTGCATGTGATGTTTATTTTTTATACATCTTATTTTGCTTAGTTCGGCGGTAGCTTTATAAGATGGCACCTTACTAAAATTTCAAGGTATAAGTGTTCTCCCTGAGTATGCATTGTTGCGACAGTTCTTCGTGCCGAGACACCACGTGATGATCGGGTGTGATAAGCTCTACGTTCAAATACAACGGGTGTAAGACAGTTTTGCATACGCAGAATACTTGAGTTAAACATGATCAGCCTAGCATATGCAGATATGGCCTCGGAACACTGAGACCAAAAGGTCGAGCGTGAATCATATAGTAGATATGATCAACATAGTGATGTTCACCATTGAAAACTACTCCATCTCATGTGATGATCGGACATGGTTTAGTTGATTTGGATCACGTGATCACTTAGATGATTAGAGGGATGTCTATCTAAGTGGGAGTTCTTAAGTAATATGATTAATTGAACTTTAATTTATCATGAACTTAGTCCTATTAGTATTTTGCAAATTATGTTGTAGATCAATAGCTCGTGTTGTTGCTTCCCTATGTTTATATATGTGTTCCTAGAGAAAACTAAGTTGAAAGATGATTGTAGCAATGATGCGGACAGGGTCCATGATCTGAGGTTTATCCTCATTGCTCCACAGAAGAATTATGTCCTTGATGAACCGCTAGGTGACAGACCTATTGCAGGAGTAGATGCAGACGTTATGAACGTTTGGCTAGCTCAATATGATGACTACTTGATAGTTTAGTGCACCATGCTTAACGGCTTAGAATCGGGACTTCAAAGACGTTTTGAACGTCATGGACCATATGAGATGTTCCAGGAGTTGAAGTTAATATTTCAAGCAAATACCCGAGTTGAGAGATATGAAGTCTCCAACAAGTTCTATAGCTAAAAGATGGAGGAGAATTGCTCAACTAGTGAGCATGTGCTCAGATTGTCTGGGTACTATAATCACTTGAATCAAGCGGGAGTTAATCTTCCAAATAAGATAGTGATTGACAGAGTTCTTTAGTCACCATCACCAAGTTACTAGAACTACGTGATGAACTATAGTATGCAAGGGATGATGAAAACGATTCCCGAGCTCTTCGTGATGTTGAAATTGACGAAGGTAGAAATCAAGAAAGAGCATCAAGTGTTGATGATTGATAAGACCACTAGTTTCAAGAAAAGGGCAAAGGGAAAGAAAGGGAACTTCAAGTAGAATGACAAGCAAGTTGTCACTCCCGTGAAGAAGCCCAAAGCTGGACCAAAGCCTGAAACTGAGTGCTTCTACTGCAAAGGAAATGGTCACTAGAAGTGGAAATGCCCTGAATATTTGGTGGATAAGAAGGATGGCAAAGTGAACAAGGGTATATTTGATATACATGTTATTGATGTGTACCTTACTAGTGTTTATAGTAGCCCCTGGGTATTTGATACTTGTTCGGTTGCTAAAAATTAGTAACTCGAAACAGGAGTTACAGAATAAACAGAGACTAGCTGAGGGTGAAGTGATGATGTATGTTGGAAGAGGTTCCAAGATTGATATGATCATCATCGTACACTCCCTATACTTTCGGGATTAGTGTTAAACCTAAATAAATGTTATTTGGCGTTTGCGTTGAGCATACATATGATTTGATCATGTTTATTGCAATATGGTTATTCATTTAAAGTCAAAGAATAATTGTTGTTCTGTTTACATGAATAAAGCCTTCGATGGTCATACACCCAATGAAAATAGTTTATTGGATCTCGATCGTAGTGATACACATATTCATAATATTGATGCCAAAAGATGCAAAGTTGATAATGATAGTGCAACTTATTTGTAGCACTGCCGTTTGGGTCATATCGGTGTACAGCGCATGAAGAAACTCCATAAAGATGAATTTTTGGAATCACTTGGTTATGAATCATTTGATGCTTGCGAACCGTGCCTTTTAGGCAAGATGACTAAAACTCCGTTCTCTGGAACAATGTAACGAGCTACTGACTTGTTGGAAATAATACATACCGATGTATGCGGTCCAATGAGTGTTGATGCTCGTGGCGAGTATCATTATTTTCTAACCTTCACAGATGATTTGAGCAGATATGAGTATATCTACTTAATGAAGCACAAGTCTGAAACATTTGAAAAGTTCAAAGAATTTCAGAGTGAAGTGGAGAATCATTGTAACAAGAAAATAAAGTTTCTACAATATGATCGTAGAGGAGAATATTTGAGTTACGAGTTTGGCCTTCATTTAAAACAATCTGGAATAGTTTCACAACACACGCCAGATGGAACACCACAACGTAATGGTGTGTCCGAACGTCGTAACCGCACTTTATTGGATATGGTGCGATCTATGATGTATCTTACCGATTTACCACTGTCTTTTTGGGGTTATGCATTAAAGACAATTGCATTCACTTTAAATAGGGCACCATCAAAATCCGTTGAGACGACGCCTTATGAACTGTGGTTTGGCAAGAAACCAAAGTTGTCGTTTCTTAAAGTTTGGGGCTGCGATGCTTATGTGAAAAAGTTTTAACCTGATAAGCTCGAACCTAAATCGGAAAAGTGCGTCTTCATAGAATACCCAAAGGAAACTGTTGGGTACACCTTCTTTCAAAGATCCGAAGGCAAGATATTCGTTGCTAAGATGGATCCTTTCTAGAGAAGGAGTTTCTCTCGAAAGAAGTGAGTGGGAGGAAAGTAGAGCTTGATAAGGTAATTGTACCTTCTCCCGAATTGGAAAGTAGTTTATCAGAGAAATCAGTTCTAGTGATTCCTACACCAATTAGTGAGGAAGCTAATGATAATGATCATGAAGCTTCAGATCAAGTTACTACCGAACTTTGTAGATCTTCCAGATTAAGATCCACACTAGAGTGGTACGGTAATCCTGTTCTGGAAGTCATGTTACTAGACCATGATGAACCTACGAACTATGAGGAAGTGATGATGAGCCCAGATTCCGCGAAATGGCTTGAAGGTCATGAAATCTGAGATGGGATCCATGTATGAGAACAAAGTGTGGACTTTGGTGGACTTTCCTGATGATCGGCAAGCCATAGAATATAAATGGATCTTCAAGAGGAAGACATACGCTGATAGTAGTGTTACTATCTACAAATCTTGACTTGTCTCAAAAGGTTTTCGACAAGTTCAAGGTGTTGAATACGATGAGATTTTCTCACTCGTATCGATGCTTAAGTCTGTCCGAATCATGTTAGCAATTGCCACATTTTATGAAATCTGGCAAATGGATGTCAAAACTGCATTCCTTAATGGATTTATTAAAGAAGAGTTGTATATGATGCAACCAGAAGATTTTGTCAATCCTAAAGGTTCTAACAAAATGTGCAAGCTCCAGCGATCCATCTATGGACTTGTGCAAGCATCTCAGAGTTGGAATATACGCTTTGATGAGTTGATCAAAGCATATGGTTTTATACAGACTTTTGGAGAAGCCTATATTTACAAGAAAGTGCATTTCTAAAACTATATGTAGATGACATATTGTTGATTAGAAATGATATATAAATTCTGGATAACATAAAAGGATACTTGAATAAGAGTTTTTTAAAGAAAGACCTCGATGAAGCTGCTTACACATTGAGGATCAGGATCTATAGAGATAGATCAAGACACTTGATAAGATTTTTCAATGAGTACATACCTTGATAAGATTTTGAAGTAGTTCAAAATGGAACAGTCAAAGAAGGAGTTCTTGCCTGTGTTGCAAGGTGTGAAGTTGAGTAAGACTCAAAACCCGACCATGGCAGAAAATAGAAAGAGAATGAAATGTCATTCCCTATGCCTCAGTCATAGGTTCTGTAAAGTATGCTATGATGTGTACCAGACCTATTATATACCTTGCTCTCAGTTTGGCAAGGGAATACAATTTTGATCTAAGAGTAGATCACTGGACAACGGTCAAGAATATCCTTAGTGAGGACTAAGGAAATGTTTCTCGATTATGGAGGTGATAATAGAGTTCGCCGTAAAGAGTTACATCGGTGCAAGCTTTTACACCAATCCAGATGACTCTAAGTCTCAATCTGGATACATATTGAAAGTGGGAGCAATTAGATAGAGTAGCTCCGTGCAGAGCATTGAAGACATAGAATATTTGCAAAATACATACGGCTCTGAATGTGACAGACCCGTTGACTAAACTTCTCTCACAAGCTAAACATGATCACACCTTAGTACTCTTTGGGTGTTAATCACATAGCGATGTGAACTAGATTATTGACTCTAGTAAATCCTTTGGGTGTTGGTCACATGATGATGTGAACTATGGGTGTTAATCACATATAGATGTGAACTATTAGTGTTAAATCACATGATGATGTGAACTAGATTATTGACTCTAGTGCAAGTGGGAGACTGAAGGAAATATGCCCTAGAGGAAATAATAAAGTTATTAATTATTTCCTTATTTCATGATAAATGTTTATTATTCATGCTAGAATTGTATTAACCGGAAACTTAGTACATGTGTGAATACATAGACAAACAAAGTGTCACTAGTATGCCTCTACTTGACTAGCTCGTTGAATCAAAGATGGTTAAGTTTCCTAGCCATAGACACGAGTTGTCATTTGATTAACGGGATCACATCATTAGAAAATGATGTGATTGACTTGACCCATTCCGTTAGCTTAGCACTTGATCGTTTAGTATGTTGTTATTGCTTTCTTCATGACTTATGCATGTTCCTATGACTATGCGATTATGCAACTCCCGTTTACCGGAGGAACACTTTGTGTGCTACCAAATGTCACAACGTAACTGGATGATTATAAATGTGCTCTACAAGTGTCTCCGAAGGTACTTTTTGAGTTGGCATATTTCGAGATTAGGATTTGTCACTTCGATTGTCGGAGAGGTAGCTCTAGGCCTCTCGGTAATGCACATCACTATAAGACTTGCAAGGAATGTGACTAATGAGTTAGTTGCGGGATGATGCATTACAGAACGAGTAAAGAGACTTGCAGGTAATGATATTGAACTAGGTATTGAGATACTGACGATCGAATCTCAGGCAAGGAACATACCGATGACAAAGGGAACAACGTATGTTGTTATGCGGTTTGACTGATAAAGATCTTCGTAGAATATGTGGGAGCCAATATGAGCATCCAGGTTCCGCTATTGGTTATTGACCGGAAACGTGTCTCGCTCATGTATACATAGTTCTCAAACCCGCAGGGTCCGCAAGCTTAACGTTCAGTGACGATTTATATTATGAGTTATGTGTTTTGATCTACCGAAGGTAGTTCGGAGTCCCGGATGAGATCGGGACATGACAATGAGTCTCGAAATGGTCGAGACGTAAAGATCGATATATTGGACGACTATATTCGGAAAATGGAAAGGTTTCAAGTGATTCGGGTATTTATCGGAGTACCGGAGAGTTACGGGAATTCGCCGGGGAGTATATGGGCCTTATTGGGCTTTAGGGGAAAGAGAGAGGGGACGCTGCGCACCCCCCGAAGGCCTAGTCTGAATTGGGCTAGGGGGAGGGGCTGCGCCCCCTCCTTCCTTTTCTTCTCTCTTCCCTTTCCTTGACTCCACTCCTATTACATGGAAGGGGGGGGGGGAATCCTACTCCCGGTGGGAGTAGGACTCCCCAGGGTGCGCCATAGAGAGGGCCGGCCCCTCCCCTCCTCTCCTCCTTTATATACTGAGGCTAGGGGCACCCCATGACACCCAAGTTAATCAGTTAATCTCTCCCAGCCGTGTGTGGTGCCCCCCTCCACCGTATTCCACCTTGGTAATATCTTAGCGGTGCTTAGGCGAAGCCCTGTGTTGGTAGCATCATCAACGCCGTCATCACGCCGTCGTGCTGACGGAACTCTCCAGCAAAGTCCTGCTGGATCGGAGTTCGTGGGACGTCATCAAGCTGAACGTGTGCTGAACTCGGAGGTGCCATCCGTTCGGTACTTGGATCGGTCGGATTGTGAAGACATACGACTACATCAACCGCGTTGTGCTAACGCTTCCGTTTTCGGTCTACGAGGCTACGTGGACAACACTCTCCCCTCTCGTTGCTATGCATCACCATGATCTTGCGTGTGCATAGGAATTTTTTTGAAATTACTATGTTCCCCAACACTCGAGTGCAGTACAGCCATGGAGCAGGCGCTCCATGTCACCCTTTGAGAGGCATACGACGACGAGCTCGAGGTGCTTCAGTCGTGGTAGAATAAGAGTGGGCACGTCATTAAGGGGCAGGAAATGGTAGTTCCTGAACTTGGCGACGCGTAGCGTGGGCACGAGGAGGAGTGCGGACCGCATATGCCCATCATCAAAAGTGAGCTCCTCGAGCTGATCTAGGGCGGGGGATCGGAACCAGTCATCAAGCTTGGCTCGGTCCTTGCAGTTGGAACGGAACTTGCCCATTCTAAGGCCTTTGGTTGGGCCAAGGTGACTGCCGAGGATCTTAGAGAACACATCCAAGCTTTTGCGATAGCCATGGCAGAGCTCGTGGGTGTCGATGAGGTCAAGAGGGCTGGAGTTCCATAGGGGGTGCCACCGCCGGGAAAGGAGGGTTGTCCGTGCCCCATATTTGATTGGGAGGAGGGAGATGATGACTCTCAACATATCATCAGGGAGGCTGCTGATTAAGTCTAGGCCTGTTGGAGTCACTTGCGGTTCTAGCTCGCCCCGCCTCCGCTTGTTGGCAGCCCCGTTCTCCACCTCCGGAGTCTCCTTGTCAGCGGTGCTTTCTGATAGAAATGGGAGTACAGGGAATATTTAGTTAAAACAGGGCAATAGAAAAGTGTATTGGTAACTAGAAGTTATTAGGTAGGAATATAGTAAGATAAGGGAATAACAATTGGTTGCTTAAATACTACACAATTCATTTGACATTGCTGGGTAAGTCAACATATGCAGATAGTTGAAAAGAAAACTTACTTCGAACAAAGTCTGGACGGATGATTTTGTCGGGGAAGTTAGCATATATCTCATGACCAGGCCCTTCTATGTGCAGTGCAATTTTAGTGTCAGCTTTTAGTACATAAAACTTTGCAATTTCATTCCAAAAGCCAGTGCCAAAATAGGAGTCACCACGTTCATCAAGTCTTACAGTAGCAACGATTGTAAATCCATGGTTTGTGCGCAGTATGACATTCATGGAGCCTTGATGTATGTAAAGGGAAAAATTGTGCACTACATAATCTGTTGCATAGCGAGGGATGTCCTGCAGAAAATGGTAGGGTTGTTAAAGAAAATATGGTAACATGCAAATATGGGCCCAAATTGAAAGAACTGTACTACAGTTGAAATTGAAGGACAAAAGTCTATAATTAAACAGATAGGGTAAACATGATACCATGGAAATATGATAGTAATCGAAAGAACAATACATCATTAATTTGCCTAATATAGTAAGAAGAGGGGGAGAATCCCCTTTGACGTATATGGTGCATGTGGCACCTTTTATCCAAATGTAGAAATATTTAGAATATGTTGAGGAAAGTAGGCCCTGCCAACCGATTTAGGGTGAGATTGAACATACCGCGTGTGTCCTCAAGTTATATGGTACGATGAGATGGAATCTCTGGCGGCGGTCGCCAAGTCCTGAAGTATCGGCGCACTATACATTCTATGAATGAAAGAAAACCCTGAAATCAGCTCGAATAAAAATGAATTCATGGCAATTTCTGCCGGGTAATTAAAGGAGGCAGATGAACTAGGATAAGAGATGAGATAATATCTCGTTAAATTAGTTACCTTGTCATCCATGAGAAAGAACCCTCAGTACGGCAGATTCCCCAACCGAGCGGAGCTGGGTCAACCGCGAGTAGCGTCGAGAAAGTCGATGGCTATAGGCGACAGCAAGCGGAAGTGGCGAAATGCGGTGGGCTTTGCCGGCAGCCTGGCGACGGCGGCAGGCGTCGAGCTAAGTGTTTACCGCCGCGATAGGCGGTGCCATGGCATAGACGCGGAGGAGCTTGTGCAGGTGTGAATGGGGAATGTACCAGAGGGGCCGAGGGGGTGGCAGGCGGGGTGAGGGTTTTTGTGATGTGGGGATGGTGAGGGTTTTCTTTTTTCTTTTTTGAATTGGGTGGTGAGGGTTTTCTGTCCCACAAGGAAATTTGGAGGCGACGGTTTTCTAGAGTGAACCGTGTGTGATTGACGCAGCAGGCAAAATGATAGTCACTGCACACGGTTCCAATTTTGGGAACCATGTGTGATTGACGTACTACCTCCGTCCTGGTTTATTGGTCCCCCGTTGTATTTTTTACCAAAATTTGGCAAAATATTTAACATACTCAGACATAGATAATAAGCGTACACGTACATAAGCATAGTTCAACCGTAAGTACATAGTTCAACCACCATTAAGCATACTCAAGCGTACATAGTTCGATCCATCCCACATCTCATCTCACATGCGGCCGTCACGATCCTGAAGCTTCTCCAGGTACTCGGCGTACGCATCGGCCACCCTGCGAGAATACTTCCGCTTGAAGGAGCCAACGACCCGTCCTCTTGCATGCACAAGAACACTTAGATACGCGTCATGAATCTTGTGGTTGCCAAATGGGCATCCATAGCCGTCGTTCTAGGTCCTAATATGCCTGTTATGCATTCCCGCATAAAGCTCCCTCAGGATTCACCTCTTGTACCTCCTCTGGGCATCTTCATCTTCGTTGTCCACATCGTCAGACAGCACCTATACATATAGTAAAACAAATTTGGCATAAAATCACTGATTACATGCCGTGAAGTAGGATTAGGAATTTATGGCTATTTATTTATACATATTCAGAGATTATGGTTCGATTTTCAAGCATAGTCATCTATGTACAGACCAATCCTGAAGAAAATAATGGCACAAACATATGTAGGTCATTCAAAATCAATTGTCAAGTCCTGGCTAGGAATTATTAGCACGAACACTAACCCTAGTTGGACTACTAGCATAAATCATTTGCACAGATGAAACAACTAATCACTTATCACCTGTACCATTCAAACAATCAATACACTAAACGGATCTAACGAAACTTACTCAGATTTCATGGATTGGGAGATCATAACCACAGGATTTCTATTCCAAAAAGGGGGAGGCAGGAGTAACCAGAGAAACCCTACGATCTATTTGACACATAAATGGGTATAGATGACTAATCAGCTGTCAGTCGTTGTCGGAGTCATCGCCGGAGTGGTCGTCGGAGTCGGTGTGGAACTCCGCCTCCGGCTCTGGAAGCTCGACGCCGTTGACAACGTCAAGGTGCAGCGATAACTCGCCGGCGATGACGGCAACCTCTATATCCATCTCCACGCCGTGCTCTGGTGCTTTAGCAGTCCCAGCATCGCCACTCCCTCCGATGGGGTGCTTCGGCGGCATCCTCATACACTGACGGCTTTGAGGACTGAGAGCGGTGTCGAGGATGCAAGTGGAGAGACAGGATTGTGTGTGCATAGTGAGGATGGGAGGTGCGGCCGCTCGGGCGCACCATTAATATAGAGTAGTGGGAGTTGTGGGAGAGAGGTGGGCGACGGTCAAACCGATGGCTCGCCTCCCGGTGAGCCTGCGCGCCGGACTGCTGGCATGCCTACCAAAGTTTCACACAGCTACTCGCACGCCTCCCGATGACACTGCATAGCGAGCACGCCTCCGTCAATTCACACACCTGCACGCACGCCTGCTCGCACGCCACACCGGTCACGCGGTGGCACGTATATTGTTTTTCTATTTGGATGATTAATGCTGCCGCTTTATTGCTTAACAGAAGCATGGCACATATCCATCGTTGGTCTAATACTCACGCCTCGAATAAATAATCCGTTTGGGATATTGGTTCCCAATTATTAATAATCTCCCATCTGTAATTAGATAAAGATTACATCAAAACTGGTCTCAAATTTGATAAAAGAAAGTACAATGCCACTTTGTATTGGTGTCCATATGACAACACGATAAGTTTCATGAACTTTAAATAAGTTTTGGATGTACTAGAATTTAAAAATCAAGATTCTCAATGTTTGAAATTTGTTGCACGGGGAGTAAACATGCACCCAGTGAGACACATGTATTTTTTCAATCCATTTAGGTGCACTGTCACGTGTGCATGTAGCTCAAATTTGATTTTTGCACATTATACCCATAGAAAATCAAGCAATCAATGTACTAAAATGTATTAATGATCTCTGTGATTTTTTTGAAACTAAAATGTCCCTCCTTTGGTAACATGTATGTTCACCGCGGAATAATTAATTTAACATGCATCGTAGTTGCGGTGGAATTGTGGTGTGTGTGTGTGGGTGTGTGCGTCTGGGGGTGGCGGGTGGCTCGCAGTACACTACGAGTTGTGAGTCACCGTGTGGGTTGGCCGTTTTGTTTGGCAGGCTGGTGCCACATCAGAGTCGTGAAATCGTTATTTAAAACATTACACAACCCTTTCATACATAAATGTCTTGGCCACATGCAGTAGATGGTTGTCCTACACGACACTTGATACTCACGTGTGATGCTTTCTGTGGGCCCGCGAGGTCGTCGTCCATCACTTTGATGAACAGCCGGCAGTGAGGTTAACTTGAACAGCAAGGTAGAATCTTTTTTGTTTGTGTTATGGTGGTATATAGTACGCATCGAAGAGGTGGAAGGGACTAGCATATATACTATACATATGCGTCCGTGAACAAGTACACCTCACTCAGTGTCGGGACTTTTTGGTTACCGAGGCACGTGCCACATCAAAAATGTGAAATTGGTTATTCAAACATTGCACATCACCTTTTTGGGCCACATGCATATATATCCTAGCTAGGACACTTACGTGTGATGCTTCCATCTGTGGGCCCACGAGGCCATCGTCGATGCATGCATGCATGCATCACTTTGACCTACATCAGGAGAGGTTAATTAATTTCACCATCGATGAGGATTCTTTTGGGTTGTACATACATTACGGCAGGAGCATAAGTGAAGAGGGGGAAGGGGACCATCATATGTAGTACACTTGATATGAACCTCGCTCTGTGTGGGTGCATGTGGCACATCAAAGTTGTGCATTTTGGGTATTCAACATATATATGTTTGGCCCACATGCAAAGTGGTGGTGGTTGTCCTCTCGCACCCACTTAAGTGGTTCAGCGATATCGATGCTTTCCATCTGTGGGCCCGCTTGGTCCATCACTTCTTTTTGCCTGACAACAAGAGAGGTTAATTTGACTTAGGAGGGGATTATTATTTTTGCTCTGGGATGACATGCATGATACACTTTTAGCACACACACATGCATGTGTACGCATGAATCCCTCCCATCGAGTCGAAGTGGCTAGTGTACGACTTTTGACACGCGCCAGATCAATGTTGTGCGTTAAAACATGCATGCATGCATCACCTCCTGACCTCCATACATATGCATGTAGTGGTTGCCATCGAACGATACACTCCCTCGTGTGGTTATCGATGACAAGACTATATATTCGTGGGCCCACGTGGACATCCATGATCACCTTGACCAACAACAAGATAGGTTACCATGGTAGATTCTTCATTTGGTTCGTGTTATCGTAGTATAGTTCATGGTGAGATTCAGACCTAATTAAGTTTGAGTGCATATACTATGCACACATGCATGCATATATGAATCCCCGTCGTTGGCTTGAAGTGTGGTGTAACATATATATGCATCGTCAACCTAACCCTCACTCAGTGTGGGGATTTCTAGTTCTAAATCACGGTGCCACATCAAAGTTGTTCATTGTTACTCAAAAACACACCTCTCTATACATATGTTTGGGCCAGACGCATGCAGTGGTTGTCTTTGGGGACTAGCTACTTGCGTGATTATTGGCGAGCTAGCCCATCTCCGGGGTCGCATGGACGGCCATCACTTTGACCAACAACAAGAGAGAGGTTGTACGACCAAGATGGATTATTCTTGGTCCGTTTTACGATCCATCTTGGTGAGATATATGGCTCTCTGGCCCGCCGACTGAAAGTGTGTGTGTGTGTGTTGGAGGGGGGGTTGCTATATCGCACTTTGCTAGGTGAACCTCGGTTTGGGGGGGCATGCATTCATAGC
>NC_041385.1:384582831-384630478 GCF_002162155.2 Triticum dicoccoides | reverse complement strand
TTCCCTTCGTGCCGACACGAGGGAGGGGGGCCGCTAGCTACTTTGCACTTTGCTATGGTGAACCTTGGTTGGGGGGGCATGCATTCATATATAGTTTAGGATTCCCTTCGTGCCGACACAAGGGAGGAGGGGGCTGCTAGCTACTTCACACTTTGCTAGGTGAACCTCGGTTAAGGGGGATGGGGCATGCATTCATAGCTTAGGATTCCCTTCGTGCCAACACGAGAGGGTGGGAGTAAGCAATACTTTGCGCTTTGCGAGAGAGGTGCCACATCGAAGTTGCATTTGGTATTTGAAAATCAAACCACCCTTTTGATACATAAATTTGGTCCACATGCAAGTATGTTCGTGTTCTGACCCTCTCCCGCGTCATTTTTCGCCAAATTTATGAACATTAGACAAGTCGGATGACGCAACAAACACGATTCACTCAAACTAACCGTGTGCCATGCCGGTGCACCTGTCACGCGCACACCCGCACAGTACATTGGGCTCCACGAGGCTCCCCCTCTCAAAAATATCTGCCCGCTTCGAGGGTTTTTCTGTTTCATAACACACGGTTGTTATCTCCAGACCGTGTGCGATGTTTCTTGTTCCCAATCCCGCCTGCATCAAAAATATCTGTCCGCCTCGAGGGTTTTTCTTTTTCATAACACACGTTTGTTATCTCCGGACCGTGTGCGATGCACTATCATCAAAAATTTCAATAGCCCGGCATTTCACTCCCGCATTTGACTCCCGCGTAGTAAAATTTTCAGTACCCGCGTCATTTCCTCAAACACCCCATGCCCCCTCCACACACACACACACACACACACCAAAACCTCCTCGGGCGTGCGTGCGCGCCCACACACACACACACACACTCCCTTGCTCGAAACCCTAGCAAAGTCCACGCCGCCGCCGCTAGGCCTCCATTGTCAACATGTGCCGGTTTGCCCGTGCAGCTTACCCATCGATCTCCATACCCAGGCCGCCCTGAGTTTCTTAGATGACACCTGCCAAACGCCCCCTTTCCCACCGATCCCCATCCCCCACTCCAGAGCGTCGCATCCTAAGCCCGACTATGCTTCCCGTGGAGCTCGATGAACGACTGGACCAAAAGAGGTGTATAGCGGTATCTTAGCCCGACGTCACCGAGAAAGCTGACGACCATTATTGGCGGCAGGTACTCAAGCAGCGAGCTAGAGTATGCGGGCATGTCTCATCCGCCGGCTACGACATCGAGGTCATCGACAACGACACCCTGAGGCGGGTTGTGTCACAGGTTAAGTGGCCCACCCCCAACCCCTCGGGTTCAACCGCCGTCGATCTCATCCATGGCCCCGCCGCTGATCTCCTCTGGCTCGCTGTCAATAATTTGCCATTCTACATCGCCATCGAGCCCCTTTTGTCATTTCTGAAGGACACATTCTGTGACACTGGCTTGGGATCCACAGCTTCCAAGTCAGACCTCATCGACGGTGACCACGAGGAGGGCACCCTCTCCGGCTCTTCCAAGGGGAAAGAGCCCATCTAATTTTCCAAGGGGAAAGCGCCCGTCTGCGACATCAGGGAGGGCACCCTACAGCCGTGCTCTTCCAAGGGGAAGGAGCCCATCTGCGACAACATGGAGCGCATCCAGGGTCCGTGCTCTTCTCACGGGAGTGAGCCCATCTGTGAAAAGTGAGGAAACCCATGATTTGTTTATTTCAGTTGTTCACAATGTGATGCTCTATATGTGCAATTATTTACTGTGCAGTACATTTCATCAATCCAGTTTTAAACATACCGATAGGAATGCATATATTTGCTTGTTGTTAAGCCTGTTATAGCTAGCATATGCCTCTTTTAGAGTTTTTTGATTGTTCGGTTGTTTGTAGTTAGCATATGTTTAGTTTCAAATGCTATCTTTGGTTGTTCGTAGTATGCCTTGTTTATTCCAGTTATTCACAACATGATGTTCTTTATGTGCAAGTATGAACTATGCAGTTCAATTTCACCAGTACCAGTTTCAACAATACCACTATGAATGACTACATTTGGTTGCTCCACGCCTTTCCATTTTTATTTAACCATAAGTAGTGTACTTAGACCGGCACAATACCAGTTTGAATGACCATGCTTGCTTGTTGTTAAATGTTAGGCCTGTTGCAGTTAGCACACCTTTCCACTTGTTTTGCTTTACTAGCGTGCTTAAACCTGCACACTCAAGCTATCTTTTGGAGATTATTTTGTCTGCCATGTGTAATTTTGGTTGATGTTTAGCATGTTGTGCTTAACATGCTTCTTGATGTACCTACACAGGACAATTTTGGGAACGACTACTGTTTTCCATCGAGGTTAGTTTCATCCCATGCCTTATATCTGCTCACTGTTCAGGATATCCGTAGCTGGTACCATATAGGCCGACAGCTGATAAGTGACTAATCGGTGAATCAGACTTTTAGCTGAATATATCTGCAACCCATTTTTCCTTAGGTTAACTAGGGCCATATGTAATATATCTGAGGCTACATAGCAACATGCACTATACTTAATGTCTAAATATGCAATCCTAGGCTACATAGCAACAAGGAAGAGTGTTACATTAATGTTCTAATGATGTCTAGATATACGTAGAAGAGCAGCAGCAGCAGCAACAACAACACAACCCTGTTTGGATACTCAACTTAGCTAGAGGTTAGAGTTAGTTTCTAGCTCATTACTAACCCTGAACTAACTCCATCCAAAGAGTTGTTTGGATGGCAGGGTTAGATTGACAATAAATGCACTAGGAGAACTAGCTCCAATTAGCACCTCTTGGGTTGGATACTAGTTTTTTTGGTTGGCTTATAGATGCAACTAGCTCAAACTAGCCCTCGTGTTTAGATATACTTTAGGGCTATTTGAGCCCGAACTAGCTCAAACTAACTGTAACCCGTGGATACAACAGCAGATAATTTTTAAGAATGAACTAAACTCCTTCCGACCCATAATATAAGATGTTAATTCATCTAATATGTGACTATATTGGATGTTATACGTTACTCCCTCCGTTCCTAAATATTTGTCTTTTTAGAGATTTCAAATGGACTACCACATACGGATGTATATAGACATATTATAAAAGAGTGTTGTACTACATCACTGTGCAATTGCTGTTTAGCTTCCAATATTAACTTGGTGCTTTTAGGTACATATGTCATTGGTAAAGATCCGGGTTTCAACCCTTTCTGCTTATGGGGCAATGACATATCGATGAACCAACATCAAGTGAGGAAGTTGATAAAGATTGTTAGTAAAATGGGTCCAAAGATGGCAATTACACTATTTGTTTACACTTTATCCAAGACAACAGCGAACTGCAGGATGGTAAGTAAGAACTCTGCAGCCTTCTTTTTACTGCCCATAATGAGTTGTGTTAGATGACAATGTCTGAAATCTTATTCCTTTGCAGTGGTTGCCAAAGCAGTTTACTCAAGATTACCTCTCAAACTACAAGATTGGTGGGCATGCAAAGGTTAAAGTATTTCTACCATAACACGATGATTATCTAGATGTTTTCATGAAGACCGTGAAGGATGGGCGGTCGGCCAACACAAGGGGTTGGACTAGAGTCGTGCGTGCCTTCTGCATGGAGGAGGGCACAATATAGGCATTCCGCTTCACCTTGTTCAGCAACCAGAATATATTTCGCCTCTTTCTTTACCTTCTTTAATAGTAAAAGTATACAACTGTGGTTCATCATTCTTTATTTGGTTCTTATGTAATTCTTGAACATGTGTACCTATGAGTCGAATAATGCATTGGTTGTTTGAACCTGATGGATATGAATAAAGTTGTAGCATACATTCAAATTCAAATCCAAATCTGGTACAATTTGGAAAAGCAACAATTAAATTACGGTGAAATTATGCTCTCCAGGTTGTTACAGCACACACAGTTGGTAAAACACATACGTTTGTGATATGCACCATAATCCGAGACGGTACACAGAGAGGAAACGTGTACAAGCATGCACACAGTTGCCGTTTGCAAAGCGTGTGCGATGTCAGACAATATCACAAATGGTGCGGGCAAACTAAACCTTTGTGTTGGCTGCCTTATCGTACACAATCGCAACCATGAACTGTTTCTGATGAAGTATGCATCGTAAACCTTGCACCACAGAATAGCATGTACGATAGTTGTCGTGTACGACGATGTTACGACAGTCCGACGTTTCGTAATCCTATCTGACACTTGTACAACGATTAGCTAATCTTCTTAACGGTGAACCATTTGTGATGGGCCGCACATCATACACATTCTATAATAGTGAATCGTTTGTGATGGGCCGCACATCGTAAATGTTGCACCATGGAATACCGACTGCGATGGCAATGCGAGCAGAATCGAGTAGGAGTACTATAGGGGCCCTATCCCCGGCGGTTTCTGGGTCATGTGGGAAGGACCCCCCTATCGCCCACACTCACTTGGAGATGGTTCCAAATGCCGCCACGGAAAGGGGTTTTAAACCGTTTGTTTAGGACCGATGCGTACCAGTGTTTAAGCAGAGGATGTTATTCAAAGAAAACCTTATCTATTTCATTTCTTTCATGCATATGTAAATCATTTTCATGGTCTAGCAAATATTGTTCTAAGGGATCAGTAGGTGGAACAACAATAGAAGCAAGACCAATTAATTCATCCTTACTAGGCAATTCTTTTTCATGATGATTTCTACTAAACTTGGAAAAAAATAAACTCATGAGACTCATCACCAAAGCTAACACCAACAGTTTGTTTCTTACAATCTATCTTAGCATTAAATGTATTCAACAAAGGTCTACCAAAGATAATGGGACAAAAGTCATCTTGTGGGGAACCAAGGACAAGAAAATTAGTAGGGTATTTAATTTTCCCACACAAGACTTCAACATCTCTAATAATCCCAACTGGTGATATGTTGTCTCTATTAGCAAGTTTAATAGTAACATCTATTTCTTCTATCTCAGTAGGTGCTATTTCTTTCATAATTTCTTCATATAAAGTGTAAGGAATAGCGCTCACACTAGCACCCATGTCACATAAACCATGATAACAGTGATCTCCTATTTTAACTGAAATAATAGGCATGCCTACAACAGGTCTATGTTTATTTTTAGTATCGAGTCTAGCAATTCTAGCAGCTTCTTTATAGAAGTAAATAACATGCCCGTCCAAATCTTCTTCCAAGAGATCTTTAACCATAGCAATACTAGGTTCTACTTTAATTTGTTCATCAGGTTTAGGTGTTCTAATATAGCTTTTGTTAACCACAGTTGAAACTTTAGCATGTTCCTTAATCCTAACAGGGAAAGGTGGTTTCTCAATATAAGCAGAAGGAACAACTAGGTCAACATTATAAAGTATTGTTTCTTCTTTAACCGGTACTGGTTCTTTAGTTTCTTCTTTAATAGGTGGGTGATATTTAAACCACTTCTCCTTAGGGAGTTCAACATGATTAGCAAATGATTCACAAAAGGAGGCTACTATCTCAGAGTCAAGTCCATATTTAGTGCTAAACTTTTGAAAAGCATCAGTATCCATAAAAGATTTAACACAATCATACTTAAGTTTAACACCTGACTCTTTACCTTCTCCGAGTTCGCAATATTCAGAGTTGCGTTTAATTCTTTCCAAAAGATCCCACCAGAATTTAATAGTCTTCTTCATAAATGAACCGGCACAAGAAGTATCAAGCATGGTTTGATCATTATGAGAAAGCCGAGCATAAAAATTCTGGATAATAATTTCTCTTGAGAGCTCATGATTGGGGCATGAATATAACATTGACTTAAGCCTCCCCCAAGCTAGAGCATTACTTTCTCCTTCACAAGGCCAAAAATTATATATATAATTCCGATCATGATGAACTAGTTGCATAGGATATTTTTTTGGTGGAACTCCAATTTCAAACGATTCCAATTCCATGATCCAATATCATCACATAACCTATACCATGCCAATGCTTTTCCCTTCAAATATAAAGGGAAAAACTTTTTCATCACTTCATCCCTGGGTAAACCTGCAAGCTTAAACAATCCACAAATTAGGTCCACATATATCAAGTGCATATCAGGATGTTCGGTTCCATCTCCTGCATAAGGATTAGCTAGCAGTTGTTCTATCATACCCGAAGGAATTTCATATTCAATATTTTTAGTAGGTGCAGTAGGTTGAGGGGTTGCTAACTGTGGTTCTGGACGAGGTGAAGATACTCCGAACAAACCCCTCAAAGGAATGTTTTCCATAGTAACAAGTGACAATAAATTTTAGCACACTATGTAAATGTTTCCTTACCAAATTCCACTTACCAAAGGCGCTTCACTCCCCAGCAACGGCACCAAAAAATAGCCTTGATGACCCAGAAGTATAGGGGATCAATTGTAGCTCTTGTCGATAAGTAAGAGTGTCCAACCCAACGAGGAGCATAAGGAAATGACAAGTAGTTTTCAGTAAGGTAATGTCTACAAGTGCTGAAATTGTAAGTAGAAGAGTAGTTTGATAACAAGATAATTTGTAACGAGCAAGTAACAATAATAGTAACAAAAGTGCAGCAAGGTAGCCCAATCCTTTTGAACAAAGGACAGGCCAAAATGGTCTCTTATGATAAGCAAAGAGTTCTTGAGGGTACACGGGAATTTCATCTAGTCACTTTCATCATGTTGGTTTGATTTGTGTTTGCTACTTTGATAATTTGATATGTGGGTGGACCGGTGCTTAGGTGATGTTCTTACTTGAACAAACCTCCTACTTATGATTAACCCCCTCGCAAGCATCCGCAACTACGAGAAAAGTATTAAGAATAAATTCTAACCATAGCATTAAACTTTTGGGTCCAATCGGTCCCTTATGAAATAGCGCATAAACTGGGGTTTAAGCTTCTGTCACTCTCGCAACCCACCATCTAATTGCTACTCCACAATGCATTCCCTTAGTCCCAAACATGGTGAAGTGTCATGTAGTCGACGTTCACATGACACCACTAAGGGAATAACAACATACATACTATCAAAATATCGAACACATATCAAGTTCACATGATTACTTGCAACATGATTTCTCCAGTGACCTCAAGAACAAAAGTAACTACTCACAAATGATAAACATGTTCATGATCAGAGGAGTATTAAATATCATAATGGATCTGAACATATAATCTTCCACCAAATAAACCATATAGTGATCAACTACAAGATGTAATCAACACTACTAGTCACCCACAAGCACCAATCTATAGTTCCGGTAACAAGATTGAACACAAAAGATGAACCAGGGTTTGAGATGAGATGGTGCTGTTGAAGATGTTGATGGATATTTCCCTCCCCAAGATGGGAGAGTTGTTGGTGATGATGATATGATTTCCCCCTTCGGGAGGGAAGTTCCCCTGGCAAAATCGCTCCGCCGGAGGGCAAAAGTGCTCCTGCCCAAGTTCCACCTCGAGACGGCGGTGCTCCATCCCAAAAGTATCCTCCTTATTTTTTCTAGGTCAATATGACTTATATACCAGAAGATGGGCACCGGAGGTGGGCCGAGGAGGCCACAACCTACCAGGGCGCGCCTAGGGGGCCTAGCATGCCCAGGTGGGTTGTGCCCACCTGGTGTCCCCCTCTAGTGTTTATTGGCTCCAATATTTCTCAAATAATCCATAAAAAATCTCTATAAAGTTTTAGCTCATTTGGAGTTGTGCAGAATTGGTGGCCTGACATAGCTTTTCCAGGTCTAGATTTCCAACTGCCGAAATTCTCCCTCTTGGTGTGTTCCTTGTAAATTATGATAGAAAAGGCATTAGAATTACTCCAAAAAGCATTATTATGGATAAAAACATTATAAATAATAGCAAGGAAACATGATGGAAAATGGACGTATCAGGTATCCATCTAGTGTGATGGAACTAACTAAGATGTAGCTCTTTCTAAGTTCTGAACCCCATGACATATTTGCTTTTAGTTGTGTGAGATAGGAGAAGCAAATCATCTTTATGTAAGTACATAGTGACTCTAGGAATACCGTTCTTGAAGATTTTGGAATTTCTCTGAATCCAAATGTTCCAATAGCCCATGGTGATGATATTTAGGGCAAAAGAGCTAGGCATGCCCTAGAGGCAATAATAAAGTTGTTATTTATATTTCCTTATATCATGATAAATGCTTATTATTCATGCTAAATTAGTATTAACCGGAAATTTAGTACATGTGTGAATACATAGACTATACAGAGTGTCCCTAGTATGCCTCTACTTGACTAGCTTGATGAACGGGATCACATCATTAGAGAATGATGTGATGGACAAGACCCATCCATTAGCTTAGCATAATGATCGTTAAGTTTTATTGCTATTGCTTTCTTCATGAGTTATACATATTCCTCTGACTATGAGATTATGCAACTCTCGAATACCAGAGGAACACTTTGTGTGCTATCAAACATCGCAACGTAACTAGGTGATTATAAAGATGCTCTACAGGTGTCTCCGAAGGTGTTTGTTGGGTTGGCATAGATCAAGATTAGGATTTGTCACTCCGAGTATCGGAGAGGTATCTTTGGGCCCTCTCAGTAATGCACATCACTATAAGCCTTGCAAGCAATGTGACTAATGAGTTAGTTACGGGATGATGCATTAAGGAACGAGTAAAGAGACTTTCTGGTAACGGGATTGAACTAGGCATGTTGATACTGATGATCGAATCTCGGGCAAGTAACATACCGATGACAAAGGGAATAACATATGTTGGCATTGTGGTTTTACCGATAAAGATTTTCATAGAATATGTAGGGACCAATATGAGCATCCAGGTACCGCTATTGGTTATTGACCGGAGATGTGCCTCAGTCATGTCTACATAGTTCTCGAACCCATAGGGTCCGCACGCTTAACGTTCGATGACGATTTGTATTATGAGTTATGTGTTTTGGTGACCGAAGTTTGTTCGGAGTCCCGGATGAGATCACGGACATGACGAGGAGTCTCGAGATGGACGAGAGGTAAAGATTCATATATTGGAAGGTAGTATTCGGACATCAGAATGGTTTCGAGTGGTTCGGGTATTTTACCGGAGTACGGAGGGGTTACCGGAACCCCCCGGGGGAAGTATTGGGCCTACATGGGCCTGCGAGGAGAGAGAGGGGAGCCGGCAAGGGTGGCGCGTGCCCCCCTCCAAGGGAGTCTAAATAGTACAAGTAGGAGGGGGCGCGGCCCCCTTTCCCTCTCCCTCTCCCTCTCATTCCTTTTCCCCTCCGATGAAAAAGGAAAAAAAGGGGGGGCGAATCCTACAAGGAGTGGAGTCCTAGTAGGACTTCCCCACCATTCCGTGCCCCTTGGTGGCCGGCCTCCTCCTCCCCTCCTTTATATACGGGGCAGGGGGGCACCCCAAAGCATAACAATTGTTTCTTAGCCATGTGCGGTGCCCCCCTCCACAGTTTACTCCTCCGGTCATAGCATCGTAGTGCTTAGGCGAAGCCCTGCCCGGATCACATCACCATCACCGTCGTGCTGACGGAACTCTCCCTCGACCCTCTGTTGGATCAAGAGTTTGAGGGACGTCATCGAGCTGAACGTGTGCTCAACTCGGAGGTGTCGTACGTTTGGTACTAGATCGGTTGGATCGTGAAGACGCTCGACTACATGAACCGCGTTACCCTAACGCTTCCGCTTTCAGTCTACGAGGGTACATGGACACACTCTCCCCCTCTCGTTGCTATGCATCTCCTAGATAGATCTTGCGTGGTTGTAGGATTTTTTTTGAATTGCATGCTACGTTCCCCAACAGTGGCATCCGAGCCAGGTCTATACGTAGATGATATGCACGAGTAGAACACAAAGAGTTGTGGGTGATAATAGTCATAGTGCTTACCACCAATGTCTTATTTTGATTCGGCGGTATTGTTGGATGAAGTGGCCCGGACCAACCTTACATGACCACGTTCATGAGACCGGTTCCACCGACAGACATGCAACTTGTTTTGCATTAAGGCGACTGGCGGGTGTCTGTTTCTCCAACTTTAGTTGAATCGAATTTCACTATGGCTGGTCCTTGTTGAAGTTTAAAACAACACACTTGACGAAAAATCATTGTGGTTTTGATGCGTAGGTAAGAATGGTTCTTGCTAGAAGCCCGTAGCAGCCACGTAACACTTGCAACAACAAAGTAGAGGACGTCCTACTTGTTTTTGCAGGGCATGTTGTGATGTGATATGGTCAAGACGTGATGAGAAATACGTTGTTGTATGAGATGATCATGTTTTGTAGAAGTTATCGGCAACTAGCAGGAGCCTTATGGTTGTTGCTTTATTGTATGAAATGTAATCACCATGTAATTCTTTTACTTTATCACTAAGCGATAGTGATAGTCATAGAAGCAATAGTTGGCGAGACGATAACGACGCTACGATGGAGATGAAGGTGTCAAGCTGGTAACGATGGAGATCATGACGGTGCTTTGGATATGGAGATCAAAGGCACAATATGATGATGGCCATATCATGTCACATATTTTGATTGCATGTTATGTTTATCTTTTATGCATCTTATTTTGCTTAGTACGGCGGTAGCATTATAAGATGATCCCTCACTAAATTTCAAGGTACAAGTGTTCTCCCTGAGTATGCACCGTTGCGATAGTTCATCGTGGCGAGACAACACATGATGATCGGGTGTGATAAGCTCTACGTTCACATACAACGGGTGCAAGCCAGTTTTGCACGTGCAGAATACTTGGGTTAAACTTGACGAGCCTAGCATATGTAGATATGGCCTCGGAACACTGAGACCGAAAGGTCGAATGTGAGTCATATAGTAGATATGATCAACATAGATATGTTCACCAATGAAAACTACTCCATCTCACGTGATTTTCGGACATGGTTTAGTTGATATGGATCACGCGATCATTTAGATGACTAGAGGGATGTCTATCTAAGTGGGAGTTCTTAAGTAATATGATTAATTGAACTTAAATTTATCATGAACTTAGTCCTGATAGTTTTTGCATATCTATGTTGTTGTAGATCAATGGCCCGTGCTACCGTTCCCTTGAATTTTAATGCGTTCCTAAAGAAAGCTAAGTTGAAAGATGATGGTAGAAACTACACAGACTGGGTCCGTAACTTGAGGATTATCCTCATTGCTGCACAGAAGAATTACGTCCTGGAAGCACTGCTAGGTGCAATGCCCGCTGCAGGAGCAACTCCAGAAGTTATGAATGTCTGGCAGACTAAAGCTAATGACTAGTCGATAGTTTAGTGTGCCATGCTTTACGGCTTAGAAACATGACTTCAAAGATGTTTTGAACGTCATGGAGCATATGAGATGTTCGAAGAGTTGAAGTTAATATTTCAAGAAAATGCCCAAGTTGAGAGATATGAAGTCTCCAACAAGTTCTATAGCTACAAGATGGAGGAGAATAGTTCTGTAAGTGAACACATACTCACAATGTTGTGGTACCATAAGCACTTGACTCAGCTAGTAGTTAATCTTCTTGATGATAGTGTCATTGATAGAGTTCTTCAATCACTGCCACCAAGCTATAAAGGCTTCATGATGAACTATAATATGCAAGGGATGGAAAAGACAATTCCCGAGCTCTGCGCGATGCTTATAGCTGCAGAGGTAGAAATCAAGAAGGAGCATCAAGTGTTGATGGTTAACAAGACCACTAGTTTCAAGAAAAAGGGCGAAGGGAAGAAGGGGAACTTCAAGAAGAATAGGAAGCAAGTTGCTACTCCTGAGAAGAAGCCCAAGTCTGGACCTAAGCCTGAAACTAAGTGCTTCTACTGCAAAGGGACTGGTCACTGGAAGCGGAACTGCCCCAAGTATTTGGCGGATAAGAAGGATGGCAAAGTGAAAGGTATATTCAATATACATGTTATTGATGTGTACCTTATTAATGCTCATAGTAGCGCCTGGGTATTTGATACGGGTTCTGTTGCTCATATTTGCAACTCGAAACATGGGCTACGAATTAAAGAAGATTTGCTAAGGACGAGCTGACGATGCGTGTCGGAAATGGTTCCAAGGTCGATGTGATCGCCGTCGGCACGCTGCCTCTACATCCACCTTCAGGATTAGTTTTAGACTTGAATAATTATTGTTTGGTGCCAGCGTTGAGCATGAACATTATATCCGGATCTTGTTTGATGCGAGACGGTTATTCATTTAAATCAGAGAATAATGGTTGTTCTATTTATATGAGTAATATCTTTTATGCTCATGCACCCTTGACAAGTGTTCTATTTTTTTGAATCTCGATCATAGTGATACACATATTCATAATATTGAAGACAAAAGATGCAAAGTTAATAATGATAGTGCAACTTATTTGTGGCACTGCCGTTTAGGTCATATTGGTGTAAAGTGCATGAAGAAACTCCATGCTGATGGTCTTTTGGAATCAATTGATTATGAATCACTTGATGTTTGCGAACCATGCCTCATGGGAAAGATGACTAAGACTCTGTTCTCCGGAACAATGGAGCGAGCCACTGACTTATTGGAAATAATACATACTGATGTATGCGGTCCGATGAGTGTTGAGGCTCGCGGCGGGTATCGTTATTTTCTGACCTTCACAGATGATTTGAGCAGATATGGGTATATATACTTAATGAAACATAAGTCTGAAACATTTGAAAAGTTCAAAGAATGTCAGAGTGAAGTGGAAAATCATCGTAACAAGAAAATAAAGTTTCTACGATCTGATCGTGGAGGTGAATATTTGAGTTATGAGTTTGGTCTTCATTTGAAACAATGTGGAATAGTTTCACAACTCACGCCACCTGGAACACCACAACATAATGGTGTGTCCGATCGTCGTAACCGTACTTTATTAGATATGGTGCGATCTATGATGTCTCTTACCGATTTACCACTATCATTTTGGGGTTATGCTTTAGATACGGCTGCATTCATGTTAAATAGGGCACCATCTAAATTCGTTGAGACAACTCCTTATGAATTGTGGTTTGGCAAGAAACCTAAGTTGTTGTTTCTTAAAGTTTGGGGCTGCGATGCTTATGTGAAAAAGCTTCAACCTAATAAGCTCGAACCCAAATTGGAGAAATGCTCTTCATAGGATACCCAAATGAAACTGTTGGGTACACCTTCTATCACATATCCTAAGGAAAAATTTTCGTTGCTAAGAATGGATCCTTTCTAGAGAAGGAGTTTCTCTCAAAAGAAGCGAGTGGCAGGAAAGTTGAACTTGATGAGGTAATTGTACCTTCTCCCGAATTGGAAAGTAGTTCATCACAGAAATCAGTTCCAGTGATGCCTACACCAATTAGTGAGGAAGTTAATGATGATGATCATGAAACTTCAGATCAAGTTACTATCGAACCTCGTAGGTCAACCAGAGTACGTTCTACACCACAGTGGTACGGTAATCATGTTCTGGAAGTCATGTTACTAGACCATGACGAACCTAGGGACTATGAGGAAGCGATGATGAGCCCAGATTCCATGAAATGGTTTGAGGTCATGAAATCTGAGATGGGATCCATGTATGAGAACAAAGTATGGACTTTGGTTGACTTGCCCGATGATCAGCAAGCCATAGAGAATAAATGGATGTTCAATAAGAAGACTGACGCTAACGGTAATGTAGATGTCTACAAAGCTCGACTTGTTGCGAAACAAGTTCAAGGAGTTGACTACGATGAGACTTTCTCAACCGTAGCGATGGTTAAGTCTATCCGAATCATGTTAGCAATTGCCACATTTTATGATTATCAAATTTGGCAAATGGATGTCAAAACCGCCTTAATGGATTTCTGAAAGAAGAGTTGTATATGATGCAACCAGAAGGTTTTGTCGATCCTAAAAGTGCTAAAAAAGTTTGCAAGCTCCAGCAATCCATTTATGGACTAGTGCAAGCACCTCGGAGTTGGAATATACGCTTTTATAGTGTGATCAAAGCATATGGGTTTATACAGACTTTTGGAGAAGCCTGTATTTACAAGAAAGTGAGTGGGAGCTCTGTAGCATTTCTAATATTATATGTGGATGACATATTGTTGATTGGAAATAATACAGAATTTCTAGATAGCATAAAAGGATACTTGAATAAGAATTTTTCAATGGAAGACCTCGGTAAAGCTGCTTATATATTAGGCATCAAGATCTATGGAGATAGAGCAAGATGCTTAATTGGACTTTCGCAAAGCACATATCTTGATAAAGTTTTGAAGAAGTTCAAAATGGATCAGTCAAATAAAGGGTTCTTGCCTGTATTACAAGGTGTGAAGACGAGTCAGACTCAATTCCCAACCACTGCAGAACATAGAGAGAAAATGAAAGTCATTCTCTATGCCTCAGCCATAGGTTCTATCATGTATGCAATGCTGTGTACCAGACCTGATGTGTGCCTTGCTATAAGTTTAGCAGGGAGGTACCAAAGTAATCCAGGAGTGGATCATTACACAACGGTCAAGAACATCCCGAAATACCTGAAAAGGACTAAGGATATGTTTCTCATTTATGGAGGTGAAAAATAGCTTGTCGTAAATGGTTATGATGATGCAAGCTTTGACACTGATCCGGATGACTCTAAGTCACAAACTGAGTACGTATTTATATTGAATGGTGGAGCTGTTAGTTGGTGCGGTTCTAAGCAGAGCGTCGTGGCGGGATCTACGTGTGAAGTGGAGTACATAGCTGCTTCAGAAGCAACAAATGAAGGAGTCTGGATGAAGGAGTTCATATCCAATCTGGGTGTAATACCTAGTGCATCGAGTCCAATGAAAATCTTTTGTGACAATACTAGAGGAATTGCCTTAGCGAAGGAATCCAGATTTCACAAGAGAACCAAACACGTCAAGAGACGCTTCAACTCCATCCGCGATCAAGTCAAGGAGGGAGACATAGAGATTTGCAAAATACATATGAATATGAATGTTGCATACCTGTTGACTAAGCCTTTTCCACGAGCAAAACATGATCAACACCAAGACTCCATGGGTGTTAGAATCATTACTATGTAATCTAGATTATTGACTCTAGTGCAAGTGGGAGACTGGAGGAAATATGCCCTAGAGGCAATAACAAAGTTGTTATTTATATTTCCTTATATCATGATAAATGTTTATTATTCATGCTAGAATTTTATTAACCGGAAACTTAGTACATGTGTGAATATATAGACAAAACAAAGTGTCCCTAGTATGCCTCTACTTGACTAGCTCGTTAATCAAAGATGGTTAAGTTTCCTAACCATAGACATGTGTTGTCATTTGATGAACGGGATCACATCATTAGAGAATGATGTGATGGACAAGACCCATCCGTTAGCTTAGCATGATGATCGTTAAGTTTTATTGCTATTGCTTTCTTCATGACTTATACATATTCCTCTTACTATGAGATTATGCAACTCCCGAATATCGGAGGAACACTTTGTGTGCTATCAAATGTCACAACATAACTGGGTGATTATAAATATGCTCTACAGGTGTCTCCGAAGGTGTTTGTTGGGTTGGCATAGATCAAGATTAGGATTTGTCACTCCGACTATCGGAGAGGTATCTCTAGGCCCTCTCGGTAATGCACATCACTATAAGCCTTGCAAGTAATATGACTAATGAGTTAGTTACGGGATGATGCATTATGAAACAAGTAAAGGGACTTGCTGGTAATGAGATTGAACTAGGTATGATGATACCGACAATCGAATCTCGGGCAAGTAACATACCAATGAGAAAAGGTAATAACGTATGTCATTATTGCGGTTTGACCGATAAAGATCTTCATAGAATATGTAGGAACCAATATGAGCATCCAGGTTCCGCTATTGGTTATTGACCGGAGATGTGTCTCGGTCATGTCTACATAGTTCTCGAACCCGTAGGGTCCGCACGCTTAATGTTCGATCATGATTTGTATTATGAGTTATGTGTTTTGGTGACCGAAGTTTTTTTGGAGTCCCGGATGATATCACGGACATGACGAGGAGTCTCGAAATGGTCGAGAGGTAAAGATTCATATATTGGAAGGTAGTATTCGGACATCGGAATGGTTTCGAGTGGTTCGCGTATTTTGCGGAGTACCGAGGGGTTACCGGAACCCCCCGGGGGAAGTATTGGGCCTACATGGGCCTTAGGGGAGAGAGAGGGGAGCCCGCAAGGGTGGCGCACGCTCCCCTCCAAGGGAGTCCGGATAGGACAAGGAGGAGGGGGCGCGGCCCCCTTTCCCTTTCCCTCTCCCTCTCCCTCTCCTTCCTTTTCCCCTCCGATGAGGGGGGGTGGCGAATCCTACTAGGAGTGGAGTCCTAGTAGGACTCCCTCATGGCACGCCCCCTTGGTGGCCGGCCTCCTCCTCCCCTCCTTTATATACGGGGGCAGGGGGGCACCCCAAAGCATAACAGTTGTTTCTTAGCCGTGTGCGGTGGCCCCCTCCACAGTTTACTCCTCCGGTCATAGCGTCATAGTGCTTCGGCGAATCCCTGCATGAATCACATTGCTATCACCGTCACCGTGCCGTCGTGCTGATGAAACGAGCTATTCGTGAAACTCGTTAGCTCGCTCGTTAAGCTCATTAAGCTTAACAAGCTAAAATTAATGATTGCCTCTGTTCATTAAGAAGCGAGCTACGAGCTTAACGAGTCGAACTATCGAGTGCTCATTAAGCTCGCGAGCTACGAGCTTTTGGTCTAGCCCTAGCTTAGAATCAGGACTTCAAAGACGTTTTGAATGTCATGGAGCATATGAGATGTTCGAGGAGTCGAAGTTAATATTTCAAGTAAATGCCCGAGTAGAGAGATATGAAATCTCCAACAAGTTCTATAGCTGCAAGATGGAGGAGAATATTTCTGTCAGTGAACACAGAATCAGAATGTTTGGGTACCATAACCACTTGACTCAGCTGGGAATTAATCTTCCTGATGATAGTGTCATTGACAGAGTTCTTCAATCACTTCCACCAAGCTATAAAGGCTTCGTGATGAACTATAATATGCAAGGGATGGAAAAGACAATTCTCGAGCTCTTAGTAATGCTAAAGTCTGCAGAGGTAGAAATCAAGAAGGAGCATCAAGTGTTGATGGTTAACAAGACCACTAGTTTCAATAAAAAGGGCAAAGGGAAGAGGGGAACTTCAAGAAGAATAGCGAGCAAGTTGCTGCTCCCGGGAAGAAGCCCAAGTGTGGACCTAAGCCTAAAACTGAGTGCTTCTACTCCAATGGGACTGGTAACTGGAAGCGGAACTGCCCCAAGTATTTGGCGGATAAGAAGGATGGCAAAGTAAAAGGTATATTTGATATACATGTTATTTATGTGTACCTTACTAATGCTCGTAGTAGCGCCTAGGTACTTGATACTGGTTCTGTTGCTCATATTTGCAACTCGAAACAGGGGCTACGGATTAAATGAAGATTGGCTAAGGATGAGGTGACGATGCGCGTCGGAAATGGTTCCAAGGTTGATGTGATCGCCGTCAGCACGCTACCTCTACATCTACCTTCGAGATTAGTTTTAGACCTGAATAATTGTTATTTGGTGCCAGCGTTGAACATGAACATTATATCTGGATCTTGTTTGATGCGAGACGGTTATTCATTTAAATAAGAGAATAATGGTTGTTCTGCTTATATCAGTAATATCTTTTATGGTCATGCACCCTTGAAGAGTGGTCTATTTTTGTTGAATCTCGATCGTAGTGATGCACACATTCATAATATTGAAGCCGAAAGATGCAACATTAATAATGATAGTGCAACTTATTTGTGGCACTGCCGTTTAGGTCATATTGGTGTAAAGCGCATGAAGAAACTCCATGCTGATGGGCTTTTGGAGTCACCTGATGCTTGTGAACCATGCCTCATGGGCAAGATGACTAAGACTCCGTTCTCCGGAACAATGGAGCGATCCACTGACTTATTGGAAATAATACATACTGATATATGCGATCCGATGAGTGTTGAGGCTCGCGGCGGGTATCATTATTTTCTAACCTTCACAGATGATTTGAGCAGATATGGGTATATCTACTTAATGAAACATAAGTCTGAAACATTTGAAAAGTTCAAAGAATTTCAGAGTGAAGTGGAAAATCATCGTAACAAGAAAATAAAGTTTCTACAATCTAATTGTGGAGGTGAATATTTGAGTTATGAGTTTGGTCTTCATTTGAAACAATGTGGAATAGTTTCACAACTCATGCCACCTGGAACACCACAGCATAATGGTGTGTCCGAACATTGTAACCGTACATTATTAGATATGGTGCGATCTATGATGTCTCTTACCGATTTACCGCTATCATTTTGAGGTTATGCTTTAGAGACGGCTGCATTCACGTTAAATAGGGCACCATCTAAATCCATTGAGACGACACCATATGAATTGTGGTTTAGGAAGAAACCTAAGCTATCTTTTCTTAAAGTTTGCGGCTCCGATGCTTATGTGACTACAGCCCCAAACTTTAAGAAGAAGACTGGCGCTGATGGTAATATTACTGTCTACAAAGCTTGACTTGTTGCGAAAGGTTTTCGACAAGTTCAAGGAGTTGACTACGATGAGACCTTCTCACCCATAGCGATGCTTAAGTCTGTCCGGATCATGTTAGCAATTGCCGCATTTTATGATTATCAAATTTGGCAAATGGATGTCAAAACTGCATTCCTTAATGGATTTCTTAAAGAAGAGTTGTATATGCTGCAACCAGAAAGTTCTGTCTACATCTACCTTCAGGATTATTTTTAGACCTAAATAATTGTTATTTGGTGCCAGCGTTGAGCATGAACATTATATCTAGATCTTATTTGATGTGAGACGGATATTCATTTAAATCAGAGAATAATGGTTGTTCTATTTATATGAGCAATATATTTTATGGTCATGCACCCTTGACGAGTGGTCTATTTTTTTACTAAATCTTGAAAGTAGTGATACACATGTTCATAGTATTCAAGCCAAAAGATATAAGTTTAATAATGATAGTGCAACTTATTTGTGGCACTGCCATTTAGGTCATATTGGTGTAAAACGCATGAAGAAACTCCATGTTGATGGGCTTTAGATTCACTTGATGCTTGCGAACCATGCCTCATGGGCAAGATGACTAAGACTCCGTTCTCCGGAACAATGGAGCGAGCAACAGACTTGTTGTAAATAATACATACTGATGTATGCAGTCCGATGAGTGTTGATGCTCGCGGTGGGTATCATTATTTTCTTACCTTCACATATGATTGAGCAGATATGGGTATATCTACTTGATGAAACATAAGTCAGAAACATTTGAAAAGTTCAAAGAATTTCAGAGTGAAGTGGAAAATCATTGTAACAAGAAAATAAAGTTTCTACGGTCTGATCATGGAGGAGAATATTTGAGTTATGAGTTTGGTCTTCATTTGAAACAATGCATAAAAGTTTCACAACTCACGCCACCCGGAACACCACAGCGTAATGGTGTGTCCGAACGTCATAATCATACTTTATTAGATATGGTGTGATCTATGATGTCTCTTACTGATTTACCGCTATCATTTTGGGGTTATGCTTTAGAGACGGCTGCATTCACGTTAAATAGGGCACCATCTAAATCCATTGAGACGACACCTTATGAACTGTGGTTTGGCTAGAAACCCAAGTTGTCGTTTCTTAAAGTTTGGAGCTGCGATGCTTATGTGAAAATGCTTCAACCTGATAAGCTCAAACCCAAATCGGAGAAATGTGTCTTCATAGGATACCCAAACGAGACTGTTGGGTTCACCTTCTATCACAGATCCGAAGGCAAGATATCCGTTGCTAAGAATGGATCCTTTCTAGAGAAGGAGTTTCTCACGAAAGAAGTGAGTGGGAGGAAAGTAGAACTTGATGAGGTAACTGTACCTGCTCCCTTATTGGAAAGTAGTTCATCACAGAAATCAGTTCCAGTGATTCCTACACCAGTAAGTGAGGAAGCTAATGATGATGATCATGAAACTTCTGATGAAGTTACTACCGAACCTCATAGGTCAACTAGAATAAGATCTTCACCAGAGTGGTATGGTAATCTTGTTCTGGAGGTCATGTTACTTGACAATGACGAACCTACGAACAATGAGGAAGCGATGATGAGCCCAGATTCCGCAAAATGGCTTGAGGCCATGGAAATCTGAGATGGGATCCATGTATGAGAACAAAGTGTGGACTTTGGTTGACTTGCCCGATGATAGGCAAGCCATAGATAATAAATGGATCTTCAAGAAGAAGACTAATGCTGATGGTAATGTTACTGTCTACAAAGCTCAACTTGTTGCGAAAGGTTTTCGACAAGTTCAAGGAGTTGACTACGATGAGACCTTCTCACCCGTAGTGATGCTTAAGTCCGTCCGAATCATGTTAGCAATTGCCGCATTTTATGATTATGAAATTTGGCAAATGGATGTCAAAACTGCATTCCTTAATGGATATCTTAAAGAAGAGTTGCATATGATGCAACCAGAAGGTTTTGTCGATCCAAAAGGTGCTAACAAAGTGTGCAAGCTCCAGCGATCCATTTACGGACTGGTGCAAGCATCTCGGAGTTGGAATATACGCTTTGATAGTGTGATCAAAGCATATGGTTTTATACAAACTTCTGGAGAAGCCTGTATTTACAAGAAAGTGAGTGGGATCTCTGTAGCATTCTAATATTATATGTGGATGACATATTGTTGATTGGAAATAATACAGAATTTCTGGATAGCATAAAAGGATACTTGAATAAGAATTTTTCAATGAAAGACCTCAGTGAAGCTGCTTATAATTGGGCGTCAAGATCTGTAGAGATAGATCAAGACGCTTAATTGGACTTTCACAAAGCACATACCTTGATAAAGTTTTGAAGAAGTTCAAAATGGATCAGTCAAAGAAAGGGTTCTTGCCTGTGTTACAAGGTGTGATGTTGAGTCAGACTCAATGCCTGACCACTTCAGAAGATAGAGAGAAAATGAAAGTCATTCCCTATGCCTTAGCCATAGGTTCTATCATGTATGCAATGCTGTGTACCAGACCTGATGTGTGCCTTGCTATAAGTTTAGCAGGGAGGTACCGAAGTAATCCATGGGTGGATAACTTGATAGCAGTCAAGAACATCCTGAAATACCTGAAAATGACTAAGGATATGTTTCTCATTTATGGAGGTGACAAAGAACTTGTCATAAATGGTTACGTCGGTGCAAGCTTTGACACTGATCCAGATGACTCTAAGTCGCAAACCGGATACGTATTTATATTTAATGGTGGAGTTGTAAGTTGGTGCAGTTCCAAGCAGAGTGTCATGGTGGGATCTACGTGTGAAGCGGAGTACATAGCTACTTTGGAAGGAGCAAATGAAGGAGTCTAGATGAAGGAGTTCATATCGGATGTAGGTGTAATACCTAGTGCATCGGGTCCAATGAAAATCTTTTGTGACAATACTGGAGTAATTGCCTTGGCGAAGGAATCCAGATTTCACAAGAGAACCAAACACATCAAGAGACGCTTCAATTCCATCTACGATCAAGTCATGGAGAGAGATATAGAGATTTGCAAGATACATACGAATCTGACTATTGCAGAACCGTTGACTAAGCCTCTTCCACGAGCAAAACATGATCAGCACCAAGACTCCATGGGTGTTAGCATCATTACAATGTAATCTAGATTATTGACTCTAGTGCAAGTGGGAGACTAAAGGAAATATGCCCTAGAGGCAATAATAAAGTTGTTATTTATATTTCCTTATATCATGATAAATTTTTATTATTCATTCTAGAACAGTATTAACCGGAAACTTAGTACATGTGTGAATACATAGACAAAACAGAGTGTCCCTAGTATGCCTATTCTTGACGAGCTCGTTAATCAGAGATGGTTAAGTTTCCTAACCATAGACATGTGTTGTCATTTGATTAATGGGATCACATCATTAGAGAATGATGTGATGGACAAGACCCATCCGTTAGCCTAGCATAATGAGCGTTAAGTTTTATTTCTATTGCTTTCTTCATAACTTATACATATTCCTCCGACTATGAGATTATGCAACTCCCGAATACCGTAGGAACACCTTGTGTGCTATCAAATGTCACAACGTAATCGGGTGATTATAAATATGCTCTACAAGTGTCTCCCAAGGTGTTTGTTGGGTTGGCATAGATCAAGATTAGGATTTGTCACTCTGAGTATCGGAGAGGTATCTCTGGGCCCTCTCGGTAATGCACATATCTATAAGCCTTGTAAGAAATGTGACTAATGAGTTAGTTATGGGATGATGCATTACGGAACGAGTAAAGAGACTTGCGAGTAACAAGATTGAAGTAGGTATGATGATACCGACGATCGGATCTCGGGCAAGTAACATACCGATGACAAAGGGAATAACATATGTTGTTAGTGCGATTAGACCGATAAAGATCGTCGTAGAATATGTAGGAACCAATATGAGCATCCAAGTGCCGCTATTGGTTATTGACCGGAGATGTGTCTTGGTCATGTCTACATAGTTCTCGAACCCGTAGGGTCCTCACGCTTAATGTTCGATGATGATTTGTATATGAGTTATGTGTTTTGGTGACTGAAGTTTGTTCAGAGTCCCGGATGAGATCACGGACATGACGAGGAGTCTCGAAATGGTCGAGAGGTAAAGATTGATATATTGGAAGGTTATATACGGACACCGGAATGGTTCTGAAGAGGTTCAGGGATTTATCGGAGTACCTGGGATTTATCGGAACCCCCCGGGAAAGTTTATGGGCCTCATGGGCCATATTGGAGAGGAGGAGGCAGGCCACGGGAGGTGGAGCCCCCCCAAGCCAATCCGAATCGGACAAGGGGTGGCGGCGCCCCCCTTTCCTTATCCCTCTCCCCTCTTTCACCTTCCCCCCTCTCCGTTGGAAGGATGGGGGGGGGAGCCGGCTAGGACTTGGAGTCGTAGAGAGACTCCCCCCACTTGGCGCGCCCCTAGGGCCGACCGACTGATATGCCCATTTTGCATCATGCTTTTATATTGATATTTATTGCATTATGGGCTGTTATTACACATTATGTCACAATACTTATGCCTATTCTCTCTTATTTTACAAGGTTTACATGAAGAGGGAGAATGCCGGCAGCTGGAATTCTGGGCTGGGAAAGGAGCAAATATTAGAGACCTATTTTGCACAACTCCAAAAGTCCTGAAACTTCATGGAGGCACATTTTGGAATATATAAAAGATATTGTAGAAAGAATCAACTAGAGGGGGCCCACACCCTGGCCACGAGGGTGGGGGCCGTGCCCTACGCCCCTGGCCCCCCTGGCAGGCCTCCGGTGCCCATCTTCTACTATATGAACTCTTTCACCCTGGAAAAAATCAGAAGGAAGCTTTCAGGACGAAACACCGCAGCCACGAGGCGGAACCTAGGCGGAACCTATCTAGGGCTTCGACGGAGCTGTTCTGCCGGGGAAACATCCCTCCGGGAGGGGGAAATCATCACCATCGTCATCACCATCGATCCTCTCAGCGGGAGGGGATCAATCTCCATCAACATCTTCACCAGCACCATCTCCTCTCAAACCCTAGTTCATCTCTTGTATCCAGTCTTTGTCCAAAAACCTCAGATTGGTACCTGTGGGTTGCTGGTAGTGTCGATTACTCCTTGTAGTTGATGCTAGTTGGTTTATTTGGTGGAAGATCATATGTTAGAATCCTTTATGCATATTAATACATGTCTGATTATGAACATGAATATGATTTGTGAGTAGTTACGTTTGTTCCTGAGGACATGGAAGAAGTCTTGCTATAGGTAGTCATGTGAATTTGGTATTCGTTCGATATTTTGATGAGATGTATGTTGTCTCTCCTCTAGTGGTGTTATGCGAACGTCGACTACATGAGACTTCACCATTATTTGGTCCTAGAGGAAGGCATTGGGAAGTAATAAGTAGACGATGGGCTGCTAGAGTGACAGAAGCTTAAAACCTAGTTTATGCGTTGCTTCGTAAGGGGCTGATTTGGATCCACATGTTTCATGCTATGGTTAGGTTTACCTTAATACTTCTTGTGTAGTTTCGGATGCTTGCAATAGGGGTTAATCATAAGTGGGATGCTTGTCCAAGGAAGGGTAGTACCCAAGCACCGGTCAACCCACATATCAAATTATCAAAGTAACGAACGCGAATCATCTGAGCGTGATGAAAACTAGCTTGACAATAATTCCCATGTGTCCTCGGGAGCGTTTTCCTTCATAGAAGAGTTTGTCCCGGCTTGTCCTTTGCTACAAAAAGGATTGGGCCATCTTGCTGCACCTTAATTACTTTCTGCACCTTATTTACTTTCATTACTTGCTACCCGTTATAAATTACCTTATCACAAAACTATCTGTTACTGATAATTTTAGTGCTTGCAGAGAATACCTTACTGAAAACCGCTTGTCATTTCCTTCTGCTCCTCGTTGGGTTCGACATTCTTACTTGTTGAAAGGACTACGATGGATCCCCTACACTTGTGGGTCATCAAGACTCTTTTCTGGCGCCGTTGCCGGGGAGTGAAGCGCCTTTGGTAAGTGGAATTTGGTAAGGAAAAATTTATATAGTGTGCTGAAATTTAGTGTCACTTGTTACTATGGAAAGTAATCCTTTGAGGGGCTTGTTCGGGGTATCTTCACCCCGACCAGTAGAGCAAAGAGTTGCTCCTCAACCGACTAAACCTACTGAAATTTTTTACTTTGAAATTCCTTCGGGTATGATAGAGAAACTGCTAGCTAATCCTTTCACAGGTGATGGAACATTACATTCTGATTTGCACCTAATCTATGAGGATGAAATTTGTGGATTATTTAAGCTTGCAGGTATGCCCGAGGATGTTATCTAGAAGAAGGTCTTCCCTTTATCTTTGAAGGGAAAGACATTGACATGGTTTAGGCTATGTGATGATATGGGATCATGGAACTACAACCGATTGCAATTGGAATTTCATCAGAAGTTTTATCCTACGCATCTTGTTCATCGTCATCATAATTATATATATAATTTTTGGCCTCGCAAAGGAGAAAGCATCGCTCAAGTTTGGGGGAGGCTTAAGTCAATGTTATATTCATGCCCCAATCATGAGTTCTCAAGAGAAATTATTATTTAAAATTTTTATGCTCTGCTTTCTCTCAACAATCGCTCCATGCTCGATACTTCTTGTACTGGCTCTTTTATGATGAAGACTATTGAATTCAAATGAGATTTATTGGAAAGAATTAAATGCAACTCTAAAAATTGGGATCTCGATGAAGGTAAGGAGTCAGGTATAACACCTAAGTTTGATTGTGTTAAATCTTTTATGGATACCGATGTTTTCCGTGAATTTAGCACTAAATATGGACTTGACTCTGAGATAGTAGCTTCTTTCTGTGAATCATTTGCTACTCATGTTGATCTCCCTAAGGAGAAGTGGTTTAAATATAATCCTTCCATTGAAGTAAAAATAGTTGAACCTATTAAAATTGAAGAAAAGACTATCACTTATAATGTTGATCCTACTGTTCCTACCGCTTATATTTAGAAACCACCTTTCCCTGTTAGAATAAAGGATCATGCTAAAGCTTCAACTGTGGTCAACAAAAGTAATATTAGAACACCCAAACCCTCTGAGCAAATTAAAGTTGAACCTAGTATTGCTATGGTTAAAGATCTCTTGGTTGATAATATTGATGTGCATGTTATTTACTTCTGTGATGAAGCTGCTAGAATTGCTAGACCCGATACTAAAAATAAACATAGACCTGTTGTAGGCATGCCTGTTATTGCTGTTAAAATTGGAGATCATTGCTATCATGGCTTATGTGATATGGGTGCTAGTGTCATTGCAATACCTTATTCTTTATACGAAGAAATTATGCATGATATTGCACCTGCTGAGTTAGAAGATATTGATGTTACTATTAAGCTTGCCAATAGAGATACTATCTCACCGGTTGGGATTGTTAGAGATGTTGAAGTCTTGTGTGGGAAAATTAAATATCCTACTGATTTTCTTGTTCTTGGTTCCCCACAAGATAACTTTTGTTCCATTATATTTGGTAGACCCTTCTTGAATACTGTTAATGCTAGGATAGACTGCAAAACGGATGTTGTTACTATTGGTTTGGGGAATATGTCTCATGAGTTTAACTTTGCTAAATTTCATAGACAACCCCATGATAAAGAATTGCCTAGTAAAGATGAAATTATTGGTCTTTCTTCTATTGTTGTGCCTCCTAATGATCTTTAGAACAATATTTGCTCGACCATGAAAATGATATGTTTATGAATGAAAGAAGGGAAATAGATGAAGTATTCTTTAAACAAGGACCTATTTTGAAGCACTCTTGCCTGTTGAAATCCTAGGGGATCCTCCTCCACCCAAGGGTGATCCCGTGTTTGAGCTTAAACCATTACCTGATACTCTTAAATATGCTTATCTTGATGAGAAAAAGATATACCCTGTTATTATTAGTGCTAACCTTTCAGAGCATGAAGAAAAGAAATTATTGAAAACATTGAAGAAGCACCGTGCTGCTATTGGATATACTCTTGATGATCTTAAGAGCATTATTCCTACTCTATGCCAGCACAAAATAAAATTGGAGAAAGACGCTAAACCGGTCGTTGATCACCACCAACGAAGGTTAAATCCTAAGATGAAAGAAGTGGTAAGAAAAGAAATATTAAAGCTTTTGGAGGCAGGTATAATTTATCCTGTTGCTGATAGTCGGTGGGTAAGTCCTGTCCATTGTGTCCCTAAGAAGGGAGTTATTACTGTTGTTCTTAATGATAAAGATGAATTGATCCCACAAAGAATTGTTACAGGTTATAGAATGGTAATTGATTTCCGTAAACTAAATAAAGCTACTAAAAAGGATCATTACCCTTTACCTTTTATTGATCAAATGCTAGAAAGATTATCCAAACATACACATTTTTGCTTTCTATATGTTTATTCTGGTTTCTCTCAAATACTTGCGTCAAAAGAGGACCAAGAAAAGACCACTTTTACTTGTCCTTTCGGTACCTTTGCTTATAGACGTATGCCTTTTGGTCTATGCAATGCACCTGCTACCTTTCAAAGATGCATGATGGCTATATTCTGTGATTTTTGTGAATAGATTGTTGAGGTTTTCATGGATGATTTCTCCGTATATGGAACTACTTTTGATGATTGCTTGAGCAACCTTGATCGAGTTTTGTAGAGATGTGAAGAAAATAATCTTGTCTTGAACTGGGAGAAGTGCCACTTTATGGTTAATGAAGGTATTGTCTTGGGGCATAAATTTTCTGAAAGAGGTATTGAAATTGATAAAGCTAAAGTTGATGCTATTGAAAAGATGCCGTGTCCTAAGGATATTAAAGGTATAAGAAGTTTCCTTGGTCATGCCGGTTTTTATAGGAGGTTCATTAAGGACTTCTCAAAAATTTCTAGGCCTCTGACTAACCTCTTATAAAAAGATGTTCCTTTTATCTTTGATGATGATTGTGTAGAAGCATTTGAAATACTTAAGAAAGCTTTGATTTCTGCACCTCTTGTTCAGCCACCTGATTGGAATTTACCATTTGAAATTATGTGTGATGCTAGTGATTATGTTGTAGGTGCTGTTCTAGGACAAAGAGTTGATAAGGAATTAAATGTTATCCAATATGCCAGTAAAACTCTAGACAATGCCAAGAGAAATTATGCTACTACTGAAAAAGAATTTTTAGCAGTTGTATTTTCTTGTGATAAGTTCCGACCTTATATTGTTGATTCTAAAGTAACTGTTCACACTGATCATGCTGCTATTAAATATCTTATGGAAAAGAAAGATGCTAAACCTAGACTTATTAGATGGCTTCTCTTGCTGCAAGAATTTGATTTGCGTATTATTGATAGAAAGGGAGTTGAGAACCCCGTTGCAGACAATTTGTCTAGGTTAGAGAATGTTCTTGATGACCCACTACCTATTGATGATAGCTTTCCTGATGAACAATTAGCTGTCATAAATGCTTCTCGTACTGCTCCATGGTATGCTGATTATGCTAGTTACATTGTTGCTAAATTTATACCACCTAGCTTCACATACCACAAAAAAAAGTTTTTTATGATTTGAGACATTATTTTTGGGATGACCCACACCTTTATAAAGAAGGAGTAGATGGTGTTATTAGACGTTGTGTACCTGAGCATGAACAGGAATTGATCCTACGCAAGTGTCACTCCTAGGCTTATGGAGGACACCACGCTGGAGATAGAACAGCACATAAGGTATTGCAATCCGGTTTTTATTGGCCCACTCTCTTGAGGATGCCCGTAAGTTTGTCTTGTATTGTGATGAATGTCAAAGAATTGGTAATATTAGCAGACGTCAAGAAATACCTATGAACTATTCACTTGTTATTGAACAATTTGATGTTTGGGGCTTTGATTATATGGGACCGTTTCCTTCCTCTAATGGCTATACACATATCTTAGTTGCTATTGATTACGTTACTAAGTGGGTAGAAGCTATTCCAACTAGTAGTGCTAATCATAACACCTCTATTAAGATGCTTAAACAAGTTATTTTTCTGAGGTTTGGAGTCCCTAGATACTTAATGATTGACGGTGGTTCACACTTTATTCATGGTGTTTTTCGTAAAATGCTTGCTAAGTATGATATTAATCATAGAATTGCATCCCCATATCACCCGTGGTCTAGTGGTCAAGTAGAACTGAGTAATAGAGAGCTTAAATTAATTTTGCAAAAGACTGTTAATAGATCTAGAAAGAATTGGTCCAAGAAACTTGATGATGCATTATGGGCCTATAGAACTGCATATAAAAATCCTATGGGTATGTCTCTGTATAAAATGGTTTATGGAAAAGCATGTCACTTACCTCTCGAACTAGAACATAAGGCATATTGGGCCATCAAAGAGCTCAACTATGATTTCAAACTTGCCGGTGAGAAGAGACTATTTGACATTAGCTCACTTGATGAATTGAGAACTCAAGCCTATGAGAATGCCAAAATGTTTAAAGAAAAAGTTAAAAGATGGCATGACAAAAGGATACAAAAGCGTGAGTTTAATGTAGGTGATTATGTGTTGCTATTCAACTCTCGTTTAAGATTTTTTGCAGGAAAACTTCTCTCTAAATGGGAGGGGCCTTACATTATCGAGGAGGTCTATCGTTTCGGTGCCATAAAAATCAACAACTTCGAAGGCACAAATCCGAAGGTGGTGAACGGTCAAAGAATAAAACACTATATCTCAGGTAATCCTATAAATGTTGAAACTAATGTTATTGAAACCGTAACCTCGGAGGAATACATAAGGGACACCTTCCAGAATGTTTCAAACTCCGAAAAGGAATAGGTATGTGGTACGGTAAGTAAACCGACCCCAAAATAGTTCTAATGGCATTTTTTCTCCGTTTTGGAATATTTAAGAAAATGGATTTTTATTTTTGTGCCCCTGGTTCCTTAGCTCTATTCATTCATTCCCACTCTATTAACTTTTGCTCACTTTTCCCCACTTCCTTGCCCGAAACCCTCATAACTGGTTATAATGGACGTTGCCGTCGGGTCAATGCCTTTGACCCTTAGCTAAAGAGCGGGGCCGCGTATACGTGGGCGCATGCAAAACCGCGGTCATGGGGTAGCACATGTCCATGGACATGCCCAAAACGTCCTATCATATAAAGAGGGCAACCACCTCCATCGCCCCTACCATTTTCCCCCAAATCCACTCGCTGCCGCATCGTCTTCCTCTGCACGCCATCGTCGTCTCGCTCTCCTCTAGTGCCTCCACCGCACTGTCTTGCTCTCCCCCATTGCATCCTCTTCCTCACCTTCATTGCATCCATCTGTCAGATGGTCGACGCTCGTGCCGACGCCGGCGCAACAGCTGGAGATGTGGTGGTGCTGCAGGGTCAGGGTGCGGTGACCGTGGATGTCGGTGGCGTCCACGGCGGTGCAAGGAAACTCGCAACCGCTGCGGATGTGGCGGGCTCCGCCTCATCGCTACAAAAGGTGACGGCGTCGAGCGACACAGTCCATCCCGATGCCCCTGTTGCGCCGCCTGCCGTGGAGGAGCCGGTATTTGCACTGGGCACCCATTTGCACTTGCTTAGCTTGTAGAGTTAGTTCGATTGTGATTCATACAGTAGTTCAGATGGTTAGAGTAGTTGGTTTGATGGTTTGATGGATTGACCGGGTTTTTTTGTATGAGTTGGGGGGATGGGTTTTTTGGGACTAGGGTTTGTTGGACAAATTGGTTGCAAAAATGCTAGCTAGATGTTGTGAACTATGATTTTAGGTGCTACAATGATTGGGGTTTTCAGATTTGTTTTTAGATTTGGATAAATTTGTTGCAAAAATGCTAGATGTTGTGACCAGATTGGGGTTTTTAATGCTATGATGCTTATTAGATTTGTTTTTAGTGCTCACAGATTGGGTTTTTTAATGCTACTCAAGTTATTTGCTTCAAGTTATATTAGCTCTGTTGTTCACAATATGTCCACAATATGTAGTTATATTAGCTCTGTTGTTCAATGTGTGCGCATGACAATGGAAAATGCAAATAGGATCATAGTATATTAGCCCTATGATCAAGTGTGCATATCTAAATTTCAATATGTAGTTATATTAGCTCTTTTGTTCAATGTGTGTGCATGACAATGGAAAATGCAAATAGGATCATAGTATATTAGCCCTATGAACAATGTGTCATCTGTGCATATCTAAATTTTGAATTGGCTTATGTATTTACTATTGATAGACGTAATTGTATATTCAGGAGGATGATGGTAGGGGGAAGAGGAGGAAGATAGACTATACTTTCGACGACCCGTACGATCCAGCGTATGGTGACGACGAAGAGTATGAGGAAAGCCCACTTGAAATTTATATTGTTCATTTAGTTCGTTTGACATGGTGTATTCCCATGAATCTATAATGTACTAATGCAATTCATTCATGTGTGCAGTATGTCTGTGGGGAAGATGTGGATGTGGACCGCGGCAACTTCGCCTCCTTCAAAGAGAAGGAAGAGGAGAAGATCAGGATCAAGGGCGTGAGTTACTACTACAAGAGCAAGACTAAAACTTGGCGCTGCCCCTACTGCACCACCAAGCCAAAGACAAAGTCCGGCCGCTTCGTTCACCTTCTAGCTCATGTAGAAGATGTGGCCATCCACGGCGAGGACTACAAGATCATGGGGCAGCATGCCGCCCTAGCCAAAGTCCTGTCTCCCCCCTTCCCTGATGTTATGATGTTATGATGTGTTTTAAGTACTTTAGGTTGTTTGCTGAACTATGTGGGTGAACTATGTTTGTGAACAGGATGTGGGTTACCTTTTGGTGGTTGGATGGATTTTATATGCATGTGGCTATCTATGTTGGGTATTTTTGTGTTTTTAAATTTGTTTGCTATGATTTGTTTCAGTGTTTTGAAAGTTCAGGTGCTGCAATGATCACACATATGCTGCAAATATGCTGCAATCCATCATTTTATCAAGGGTTCCCTTTTATCAAATATTCCAATAACAGAGCAAAAAACAACATTTTAATGAAGATGTATTATCAACTATCTATGTTTGTGTAGAAGATCATGTGTGCAAAATTTGAGGTGATTTAGAGGAGGTCAAGGAAATTTGAACTCTATGAAATCTTGTAGGTGATAGCTCATATGTGTGAAGATTTTCTCATGAAAATGACCGCAGGACAAGTTTATGATTTTTGGTTGGTAACATGTCACATAAGACAACATTAATATAAAACTATAGGCCAAGTTTATTATTTTTGAATTAATCTTCATATTTTTACATTTTCTTTGGAAAACATATGCTTTAATATAAAAACTATTAAAAACATGTTTTGAAATATGAAAATGGAAAACTAACTTCAGATCCTTCTTATTCACTTTAAAATAAAGCTTTAGTGATTTTTTTGATTTTTTTTAAATTTTCCAAAAACAAAAGGTAACACCACCTCCTCTCCTTGAACTCTATGAAATCATGTACATGATAGCTCATATGTGTGAAGGTTTTCTCATGAAAATGACCATAGAGCAAGTTTATGATTTTTGGTTGGTAACATGTCACATAAGACAACATTGTGAGCAGGCTTTATATTTTTTTGATTTTTTTAAATTAATGATGCTCATTTGACCTCGATCGTGCCAGCTAGGGTTTTTTCATGAAAATGACCATAGACCAAGTTTAATATTTTTCCTCGTTAGTTTGTCTTATAAAACGATGAACGACAAAGGTTTCATATTTTTTGATTTTTTAAAAATTAGTTATGTTTAGTCAAAGCCTTCGAAACCCCGTTGACCAGCTCAAAACCCCACTAAACCCCGTGGGGTTTCGCCTAACCGTAGCTCCCAACGTCAGCCGTCCGATCATACCCTCGCGCCAAGCAGCTGCCCTCAGATCTGGCCTTCTCAAAGGAACTAGGTGGGCTGGCTGTGTGCAGGCTCCGCGCCGTTGGATCACAAGGACGGCTCCGCATCGTTGGATCGTGGGGCGATCCACGAGAGGCGATCCTATTGGTTATGCTCGGCTGCTCGCCCACCACTGACTCTGCGAAAAAATGTTGTTATTGGGCCCAAAAGGAAACCAAGCTCTGGTTGGACCGTCGAATTGCGTCGTTTTTTTGCATCGTTTGCTCTGTTTTTTGTGAACGTGCTGGCTCTGTATTTTTGCATCGTTTTTTTTTGCATCCTTTGCTCTGTTTTTGTGTCATTCTTTTTGTTCTATACAAATGTAAAATGACCAAATTTATAAGGGCTAAATTTATTTTTTATCATGTAAAATGGCCACAAACTATCAAAAAATGGGTCATTTTGCATTTGTATAATGGCCACAAGCCCTCTATCTCTTTTTATCATGCAAAATGACCAAATTTTTAAGGGCCAAATTAATTTTATCATTCAAAATGGCCACAACCTCTGCAAAAATTGTCTCTTTTTGTTCATATAATATAGGGATTGACCACGGATTCCCACGCGTGCCATTAGCTTGTTTTTCTTCTTCTTTTCAAACCACCTTTTCCCACGCGTGTACACTCCCGATGCTATGGTGGGTTTGAAAACAGGCTACTAACTTCACATTTGACCCCGTTATTGCCACGGCCAAATAACACGTAGCACTATGGCTATTTAAGCCACCCTCTGCCTCTGCCATCCCTCATCCATCTGCCCTTCTTGCTCTTCGACCCCTTCTCCGTCTTCTGCACATCCCTCAGCCATGCAGTACACCAGACCAACCTACAGCTTCCCACCCATAGTGCCGGAGAGGCTCTACCCTACCGACATGTACGTTGATCGCACACTATGTGTGTGGGAGATATCAAGGCTGAGGACCGCAAGGAACTTCATCGAGTTCTTCCTCGCGTCCGGCTACCACCACCTCCTGAGGGGATCTCCAACGATGTTCCGCATCGAGGAGGTCATCCAAAACCGAGTGGTGGTTGCTCTCCTTGCCCACTTCACCAACACATTCAAAGCCTTCTACCTCCTCGGCCGGGTGTTTTGGTGTGGCTCTGAGTTCATCGCTTTCACCACCCACAATAGGTTCACGGAGTACAACAACATCTTCCCCACCATGATGTGCATGCAAACTCTTCCGTACACCATCGACAACGCCCCGGAGGAGAAGTGAAAAGGGTGCCCGGAGGACGAGCGAGGTGGAGAAGGCGGCGGCTAGGGTTCTAAACCCTCTATCTTTTTTAGTCTATGTTATGTTAATTTGTAATCGAACTATGTTGGAGTTGCTTTGGGCTTGTTGGCTCTTTTCTTAAATTCTATTATTAAGTTTTCTGTCTATTCTATTATTAAGTGCTTCCTAGTTTGAGCTACGTGATCGTGCTATGGTCTTGTTGGCCCTATCTACATATCGGGACTACACATTTGTTGATTATTTTCTTAGAGAGCTCGGCTTGTTAGTAGGTTTCCCTTGTTAGTAACCACCTAGTGCATGCACGCAAGCTTTGTTAGTAGGGATGAATGAGTACAACGAAGCAAGGGAGTGGCTCTTTTTATTACACAAACCACAAATATGTAGCCACCTAGCTAGAAGAGAGGAACCAGCGGCAGTGACCATCACTGCATCCGTGGCGGCTGGCGTGCAAAAAGCTGCTCGGCTAGTGCATCATGGCGGACGCATCGGCGCATGCAGGCTTGGTCGACGCATGCAGGCTCGGTCGGCGCATCGTGGGATCGTGGCATCGGCGCATGCAGGATCGATCTATGCATGCAAGCAGGGTTTGCTGGGTGCATGCATAGCAGGCTTCTGTCCTGGCGGCACGCGCAGACGTTTAATGCAAGGGACGGCCCAACGAAACCATGACCCAACGGTCGTACAGCGACACCACCCAACGCAGCCCCACTTGTCAGGTCGAACGGACGACACAGACCAGCATGGCCCCACTAGTCAGAGTTAATGGTGAAGCCTTTGACCCGACGGCAATGTTCGTTGTGCCCAGTTATGAGGGTTTCTAGCAAGGGAGTGGGGAAAATTGAGCGAAAGTTAAGAGCGCAGGGATGAATGAGTAGAGCTAAGGAACCAGGGGCACAGATGTAAAAATCCCTTAAGAAAACAGGAAAATAAGAAGTAGTCCGGGAAGGACAGGAGGTGTCCACGAGGGTGGAGGGCGCGCCCTACCCCTTGGGCGCGACCCCTGCCTCGTGGGCACCTCGTGTGCTCTACGGACTCTGTTTTCTTGCACGTTACTTCTTTTGGTCGGTAAAAAATAATTATATAATCTCCCGAAGGTTTTGACCACCGTACCACGTCCTCTGTTTTTGTTTCGAGCTATTTTCTGCCAGAGTTGTCAAGGACAGGCATCATGTCGTCCCTCTCCTCAAACAATGAGGGCAATGATGCTTGGCTAATGAAGATAGAGCTGAAGAGAGAAGAACCCGGGGAGATCAACAAGGATGATGGGATCAAGAAGGCCATGGAGGATCAAGCTCCGACAGCAGAAGACGAAGACATCCTCCAACCTCATTACAATCTTCTTACCCCAACGGAGATTGAAGCTTTCAAGATGATTGAGTTAGCTCGCATACAAAATAAATATCTCACATGTGAAAATATTTTGTTGAAGGAGCATGTCACCGCACTCAAGGGCATTATCCGCAAATTGGAGGATCTCCTACGCTCGATGTGCGACTATCCATCATCACCACCATCTTCTTCACTAGCAAAGGAGAACTGAGTATCGGGTATGGGAACTCCCCTTGGCAACTGCCAAGCTTGGGGGAGGTGCCCCGGTATCGTATCACCATCACACTCCTATCTTTACCGTTTTTCTTAGTTCGATCCTTTTGGTAATATCTTAATCTAGTAGAATAAAGTTTTAGTATGGTCTAGTTTTGAGCTATGCTTTATGATCCTTCTATGTAATTGAGTCCATGAGCTATATATAATAAAGATTAGTTTTGAGTCAAGGGCTTGATTATCTTGCTATGATCGTGAGGGAATAAAAGAAAAAGAAAGAATAAAAAGAAATAAAGAGATCATATTGATATTATGGAGAGTAATGACTTCACATATACAGAGTATGATGAATGTAAGTTGTTGAGAGTTGACAAACATAGTTTTGGTCATCGTTGCAATTAATAGGACGTAATAAACAAAAAGAGAGGTTTTCACATACAACTATACTATCTTGGACATATTTTATGATTGTGAGCACTCATTAAAATATGACATGCTAAAGAGTTGATGTTGGACAAGGAAGACAACGTAATGGGTTATGTTTTCTTATATCTGAAATAAAGTATATTGTCATGGATCATCCAACATGTTGAGCTTGCCTTTCCCCCTCATGCTAGCCAAATTCTTTGCACCAAGTAGATATACTACTTGTGCTTCCAAATATCCTTAAACCCAGTTTTGCCATGAGAGTCCACCATATCTACCTATGGATTGAGTAAGATCCTTCAAGTAACTTGTCATTGTTGCATGCAATAAAAATTGCTCTCTAAATATGTATGATTTATTAGTGTGGAGAAAATAAGCTTTATACGATCTTGTGATGTGGAAGCAATAAAAGCGACGGACTGCATAATAAAGGTCCATATCACAAGTGGCAATATAAAGTGACGTTATTTTGCATTAAGATTTCGTGCATCCAACCATAAAAGCACATGACAACCTCTACTTCCCTCTGCGAAGGGCCCATCTTTTACTTTTGTCTTATACCTTATACAAGAGTCATGGTGATCTTCACCTTTCCTTTTTACATTTTATCCTTTGGCAAGCACATTGTGTTGGAAAGATCCTGATATATATATCCAATTGGATGTAAGTTATCATAAACTATTATTGTTGACATTACCCTTGAGGTAAAAGGTTGGTAGGCAACACTATAAGCCCCCATATTTCTCTATGTCCGATTAAAACTCCATACCCATAAGTATTGCGTGAGTGTTAGCAATTGTGAAAGACTAAATGATAGTTGAGTATGTGGACTTGCTGAGAAGCTCTTATATCGACTCTTTCCTATGTTATGATAAATTGCAATTGCTTCAGTGACTAAGATTATAGTTTGTTGATTCTCAATGAAGTTTCTGATTCATATTCGACATTGTGAATAGATTTTTACCTAGCATAAGAAATCATATGACAATATTTATATATGTTGCTGTTATAAGAATGATCATGATGCCCTCATGTCCGTATTTTATTTTATCGACACTTCTATCTCTAAACATGTGGACATATTTTTTGTTATTGGCTTCCGCTTGAGGACAAGCGAGGTCTAAGCTTGGGGGAGTTGATACGTCCATTTTGCATCATGCTTTTATATGGATATTTATTGCATTATGGGCATTATTACACATTATGTCACAATACTTATGCCTAGTCTCTCTTATTTTACAAGGTTTACATGAAGAGGGAGAATGCCGGCAGCTGGAATTCTGGGCTGGAAAAGGAGCAAATATTAGAGACCTATTCCGCATAACTCCAAAAGTCCTGAAACTTCACGGAGGCACATTTTGGAATATATAAAAAAAATACTAGAGAAAGAATCAACCAAAGGGGGCCCACACCCTGGCCACGAGGGCGGGGGGCGCGCCCTACCCCCTGGGCGCCCCCCTACCTCGTGGGCCCCCTGGCAGGCCTCCGTTGCCCATCTTCTACTATATGAAGTCTTTCACCCTAGAAAAAATCAGAAGGAAGCTTTCAGGACGAAACACCGCCGCCACGAGGTGGAACCTTGGCGGAACCAATCTAGGGCTCCGGCGGAGCTGTTCTGCCGGGGAAACATCCCTCCGGGAGGGGGAAATCATCACCATCGTCATCTTCACCAGCACCATCTCCTCTCATACCCTATTTCATCTCTTGTATCCAATCTTTGTCCCAAAACCTCAGATTGGTACCTGTGGGTTCCTGGTAGTGTTGATTACTCCTTGTAGTTGATGCTAGTTGGTTTATTTGGTGGAAGCTCATATGTTCAGATCCTTTATGCATATTAATACCTTTCTGATTATGAACATGAATATGATTTTGAGTAGTTACGTTTGTTCCTGAGGACATGGGAGAAGTCTTGCTATAAGTAGTCATCTGAATTTGGTATTCGTTCAATATTTTGATGAGATGTATGTTGTCTCTCCTCTAGTAGTTTTATGTGAACGTCGATTACATGACACTTCACCATTATTTGGGCCTAGAGGAAGGCATTGGGAAGTAATAAGTAGATGATGGGTTGCTGGAGTGACAGAAGCTTAAACCCTAGTTTGTCCGTTGCTTCGTAAGGGGCTGATTTGGATCCACATGCTTCATGCTATGGTTAGGTTTACCTTAATACTTCTTTTGTAGTTGCGGATGCTTGCAATAGGGGTTAATCATAAGTGGGATGCTTGTCCAAGGAAGGGCAGTACCCAAGCACCGGTCCACCCACATATCAAATTATCAAAGTGACGAATGCGAATCATATGAGCGTGATGAAAACTAGCTTGACGATAATTCCCATGTGTCCTCGGGAGCATTTTCCTTCATATAAGAGTTTGTTCCGGCTTGTCCTTTGCTACAAAAAGGATTGGGCCATCTTGCTGCACCTTATTTACTTTCATTACTTGTTACCCATTACAAATTACCTTATCACAAAACTATCTGTTACTGATAATTTCAGTGCTTGCAGAGAATACCTTACTGAAAACCGCTTGTCATTTCCTTCTGCTCCTCGTTGGGTTCGACACTCTTAATTATCGAAAGGACTACGATAGATCCCCTACACTTGTGGGTCATCACCGGCCTCCCCTCCCCTCCTTTATATACGGGGGCGGGGGGCACCCCAAAGGCACATCAATTGTTCTCTTAGTCGTGTGCGGTGCCCCCCTCCATAGTTTACTCCTCCATCATAGAGTCGTAGTGCTTAGGCGAAGCCCTGCGCGGATCACATCACCATCACCGTCACTAAACCGTTGTGCTGACGGAACTCTCCCTCGACCCTCTGCTGGATCAAGAGTTCGAGGGACGTCATCGAGCTAAACGTGTGCTGAATACGGAGGTGCCGTACGTTCGGTACTAAGATTGGTTGGATCATGAAGATGTTCGACTACATCAACCGCGTTAACCTAACGCTTCCGCTTTCGGTCTATGAGGGTACGTGGACACACTCTCCCCCTCTCATTGCTATGCTTCTCCTAGATAGATCTTGCGTGAGTGTAGGAATTTTTTTTGAAATTGCACTACATTCCCCAACACGCACCCATAGGGTTTTTTGCCTCCCTCATGGCTCTTCCGGCCTCCTCCCAAACCTTCTAGGGTCTCCTCTGGTCCAGAAAAAAATTAATTTAAAGTTTTTTCTCTGTTTGGAGTTCGTCTGATATTGATTTTCTAAAAAGCCAAAAACATTCAAAAAAACTACAACTGACACTGGGCACTAAGTTAATAGGTTAGTCCCAAAAAATGATATATAATTGCATCTAATGACATATAAAACATCAAAAATTGATACTACAATAGCATGGAACAATAAAAATTATAGATACATTGGAGACATATCAACTATGTCACAGGTTAAGTTGCCCACCCCCAACCCCTCGGGTTCGACAGCCATCGATCTCATCGATGGCCTTGCCGCTGATCTCCTCTTGCTCGTTGTCAACAATTTGCCATGCTTCACTGGCATGGATCCCCTTTTGTCATTTCTGAAGGACACGTTCTGTGACGCTGGCTTGGGATTCTCAACTGCAAGTCAGACCTCATCGACGGCGACCACGAGGAGGAGCCCATCTATGACAAGTGAGGAAACCCATGATTTGTTTTGCCGTGCCTCTTCACAGGAAAAATCCCATGATTTGTTTTGTCGAACCCCTTTTGTAGTGAGAATATGTCCCATTTTTATTGCTATATTTGGTTGTTTGCATTATGCCTTGTTTATTTTAGTTATGCACAATGTGATGCTCTATATTTTCAACCATTTACTGTGCAGTACAATTTCTTCAATACCAATTCAATGACCATATTTGTTTCCTGTTAAGCCTGGTGTAGGTAATTCGTCCCTTTTTTCACATTGTGATGTTCAATTATACAATTTGATGTTTAAGCACAAGCTACGTTATCTGCAATTTCAACAATACCACTATGAATGACTATATTTGCTTGTCGTTAAGCCTGGTATAGCTACCATATGCCTCTTTTAACGGTTTTTTGTTGTTCGGTTGTTTATAGTTAGCATATGTCCAGATTCAATTGCTATCTTTGGTTGTTCGTAGTATGCCTTGTTTATTTCAGTTATTCACAATGTGATGTTCTATATGTGCAAGTATGAACTTTGCAGTTCAATTTTATCAATACCATTTTCAGCAATACCACTATGAAAGACGATATTTTGTTGCTGTTAAGCACGCTGTAGTTAACACGCCTTTCCATTTTGATTTAACAATAACTAGTGTACTTAGACATGCGCAATACCAGTTTGAGTGACTATGTTTGCTTGTTTTTAAATTTAGGCCTCTATTGCAGTTAACACACCTTTCCACTTCTTATTTTGCTTAACTAGCATGCTTAAACCTATACACTGAAGCTATCATTTGGAGATTATGTTGTCTACCATGGATATATTTGGTTGATGTTTAGCCTGTTGTGCTTAACATGCCTTTAGATGTACTTACACGGGACAATATTGGGAACAACTGATGTTTTCAATCGAGGTTAGTTTCATCCCATGGCTTATATATACTCACTGTTTAGGATATCCGTAGCTGGTACCATATAGGCCGGGGGATGATAAGGGGTTAATCATCGAATTGGACATTTAACTCTATATATCTGTAACCCATTTATCAGTAGGTTAACTAGGGCCATATCTAATATATCTGAGGCTACGTAGAACATGCATTGTATTGAATGACTAAATATGCAATCCTGGGCTACATAGCAACAATGGAGAGTGTTACCTTAATGTTCTGATGATGTCTAGATATACATAGAAGATCAACAACAACAACACATTAGTAGTTAACTATAGTTAATTGGTCAATATTTGTAACAATGTAATAAAATCTCTCTACCCCATAAAAGAAGATGTTAATTCATCCAATATGTGAGTATATTAGATGTTATAAGATCTTATATAATGGGATGGAGGGAGTGTTGTACTACATCATTGTGCAATTGTTGTTTAGCTTCTAATATTAACTTGGTGCTTTTAAGTACATATGTCATTGGTAAAGATCCACGCTTCGACCCTTTCTGCATACGGGGCAATGAGATATTGATGAACCGGCATCAAGTGAGGAAACTGATAAATATTGTTAGTAAAATGGGTCAAAAGATGACAATTAAACTATTTGTTTACACTTTATCCAAGACAACTATGAACTACATGATGGTAACTAAGAACTATGCAACCTTCTTTGACTGCCCATAATGAGTTATGTTAGATGACAATGTCTGAATCTTTTTCCTTTGCAGTGGTTTCCGAAGTAGTTTACTCAAGATTACCTCTCAAACTACATGATTGGTGGGCATGCAAAGGTTAAAGTATTTCTACCAGAACGCGATGACTATCTAGATGTCCTCATGAAGACAGTGAAGGATGGGTGATCAGCCATCACAAGGGGTTGGACTAGAGTTGTGCGTGCCTTCTATATGGAAGAGAGCACAATAAGGGCATTCGGCTTCACCTTTTTTAGCAACCAAAATGTCTTTCGCCTCTTTCTTTACCGTCTTTAATACTACAAGTATACAACCCCGCTTCATCATTCTTTATTTGGTGCTTATGTAATTCTTGAACATATGCACATGTGAATCGAATAGTGCATTGGTTGTTGACCCTGATGGATATGAATAAAGTTATAGCCTACTTTAGAATTCAAATTCGGTACAATTTTAAATAGCAGCGACTAAATTAGGGTGAAAATATGCTCTACAAGTCGTTACGGTGCACACGGTCTGTAAAGCAGAAATGTGTGTGATATAAATCACAATCCGACACAGTTCATAGAGAGGAAATGTGTGCGACCATGCACACATTACCATTTCTGGAGCATGTGTGATGTCAGACAATATAAAAAATGATGCGAACAAACTAAATGTTTGTGATAGTCGCCTTATCATACACGGTTTACAATCATGAATTGTTTCTGATGTCGTGCACATCAAAATGTTGCACCATAGAATAGCGTGTGCGATAGTTATCCTGTACGACACTGGTACGACAATCCAATGTTTAGTAATCCTATCTGACACTCGTACGATCATTAGCGAATCCTCTTAATTATATATCACATACGATTCGGGAGAAGTGAATGTGTGTGATAGTTTCCTTATCATACACGCTTTACAATGATGAACTATTTGTGATGGTGTGCGCATTATAAACATTGCACCACAGAGCATGTGAAATGGCAATGCCAGCACACATGATTAGCAAGGATGGAGCATTTGGGATATTTGATATACCACCAAACAGTTGTGTGACAAAACGCGTTTGGGATAGATGCGGCCATCACATATGCTTTATTCTCGAAAACGTATGCATTCCTACTCCCTATCCCCGAAGGTTTCTAGGTCGTGTGGGAAGACCCCCATATCGCACACACATGCAAGGCGATGGTTTAAAACTCCGTTGCGGAAAGGGGTTAAAAACCGTTTGTATAGAAGCTCGTTGTACCGGTGACAATGTGATTCTCTATATGTGCAACTATTTACTATGCAATACAATTTCATCAATACCAGTTCAACAACCATATTTGTTTCCTGTTAAGCCTGGTGTAGGTAATACACCCTCTATTTTTTCACATTGTGTTGTTCAATATACAATTTGATGTGTAAGCACAAGATATGTTCTACGCTATTTCAACAATGCCACTATGAATGACTATATTTTCTTGTTGTTAAGCTTTTTATAGCTAGAATATGCCTCTTTTAACGATATTTGGTTGTTTGGTTGTTTTTAGTTAGCATATGTCCAGTTTCATTTTCTATCTTTGGTTGTTCGTAGTATGCCTCGTTTACTTCAGTTATTCACAATGTGATGTTATATATGTGTAAGTATGAACTATGCAGTTCAATTTCATCAATACCAGTTTCAATAATACCACTATGAATGACTATATTTGGTTGTTGTTAAGCATGTTGTAGCGAGCATATGCTTCTTTTAACGGTTTTTGGTTGTTCAGTTGTTTGTAGTTAGCATATGTCCAGTTTCAATTTCTATCTTTTGTTGTTCGTAGTATGCCTTGTTTATTTTAGTTATTCACAATGTGATGTTCTATATGTGCAACTCTGAACTGTGCAGTTCAATTTCATTAATGCTAGTTTCAACAATACCACTATGAATGACTATATTTGGTTATTGTTAAGCATGTTGTAGTTAACATGCTTTTCCATTTTGATGTAACAATAACTAGTGTACTTAGACCTGCACAATACCAGTTTGAATGACTATATTTGCTTGTTGTTTAATGTTAGGCCTTTTGCAGTTAACACACCTTTCCACTTCTTTTTTTGCTTAAGTAGTGTGCTTAAACCTACACACTGAAGCTATCATTTGGAGATTATGTTGTCTACCATGGATATATTTGGTTGATGTTTAGCCTGTTGTGCTTAAAATGCCTTTTGATGTACTTACACAGGACAATATTGGGAACGATTGTTGTTTTCCATCGAGGTTAGTTTCATCCCATGGCTTATACATACTCCCTTTGCCCCATAATATAAGATGTTAATTCATCCAATATGTTAGTATATTGGATGTAATAAGATCTTATATAATGGGACAAAGGGAGTGTCGCACTACATCATTGTGCAATTGCATTTTAGCTTCTAATATTAACCTGGTGCTTGTAGGTACATACGTCATTGGTAAAGATTCGCGCTTCGACCCATTTTGCGTATGGGGCAATGAGATATTCATGAACCAACATCAAGTGAGGAAACAGATAAAGATCGTTAGTAAAATGGGTCAAAAGATAACAAATAAACTATTTGTTTACACTTTATCCAAGACAAAAGTGAACTGCATGATAGTAAGTAAGAACTATGTAGCCTTCTTTCTACTTCCCATAATGAGTGTTAGATGAGAATGTTTTAATCTTCTTCCTTTGTAGTGGTTCCCAAAGCAGTTTACTAAAGATTATCTCTCAAACTACATGATTGGTGGACATGGAAAGGTTAAAGTATTTCTACCAGACTACAATGACTATCTAGAAGTCCTCATGAAGACAGTGTAGGATGGCTGGTCGACCATCACAAGGGGTTGGACTAGAGTCATGCATGCATTCAACATGGAGGATGGCGCAATGTGGGCATTCTATTTCACCTTGTTCGACAACCAGAATGTCCTTGGCTCTTTCTTTACCATATTTAATACAAGGATACAACCCTGGTTCATCATTCTTTATTTGGTGCTTATGTAACTCTTTTCTTGATGTAATTCTTGAACATATGTACCTATGAATCGAATAGTGCATTGCCTGTTGAACCTAATGGATATTAATAAAGTTATTACCTACTTTCAAATTCAAATTCTGTACAATTTTAAATTGCAGTGATTAAATTAGGGAGAAACTACGTTCTGCAGGTCATTATGGTGCACACGGTATGTAAAGCCCAACATGTGTGATATACATCATAATGCGACACGGTTCACACAGAGAAAATGTGTGCGACCATGCACACAGTTGCCGTTTGCAAAGCGTGTGTTATGTCAGACAATATCATCAATGGTGCGACCAAACTAAACGTTTGTATAGCCACCTTATCGTACATGCTTTACAACCATGAACTCTTTGTGGTGTCGTAGGCATCATAAACTTTGCACCACATAATAGCGTGCACGATAGTTATCCCATCTGACACTGGTATGACAGTCCGACATTTCATAAACCTATCTGACACTCGTATGATGATTAACTTATCTTCTTAATTATATATCGCATATGTTCAGGACAAGTGAATGTGTGTGATAGTCTCCTTATCGTACACGCTTTACAATCATGATTTGTTTGTGATGGGGCGCCCATCGTAAACGTTGTACCACAAAATAGTGTGTGTGATGGTAATACCAGCACTCATGAGTAGCAAGGATGGAGCGTTTGGGATATTCGATATGTCACAAATAGTTGTGTGATGAACTGCATTTGGGATAGAAGCATGCATCACATACGCTTAGTTCTGCAAAACGCATTCCTACTCCCTATCCCCGACAGTTTTTGGGTCGTGTGGGAAGGACCCCCCCTATCACACACATTGGCAAGGCGATGGTTTAAAACTCCACTGTGGAAAGGGGTAAAAACCGTTTGTATAGAAGGTTGATGCACCAGCGAGAGAACATGCATCTACCTTGAGGCCATAGCGAGCATGCATAAGGCGCTCAACAAATGGTCTATGGTAGGCATATGAATCATTCACAACACCAAATGAAATGAAGTGTCTAGACACATGGGTCAAGTGAAAGACATTCCAAGCATAACGTGCATAGGGTGTAGTGAAAATACTTCGCACTCAACACAATAAAAGAGCAATTGTTCATCATGTGTGAGACAATCAAGGTAAGCTTGTAGCAACCAATGGGGCATGGCATATGTAAAGTTATGACATTATTGCAACCAAGCATATGATAGGAGCAAAAAATCCAAGAATTGGATGCAACACACAGGGTATATATGTCATGAGGCATGGAACGGTGAGAATGACAAGTCAAAGCAAGATCTCTAACACGTACGCAACCAAGTGGTCCAAGATGACCAATAAGTGTCATGGTGCAAGCAGCACAAGTAGTATGATCCACAATATCCATGCTCAAGAAAGTTTTCACCTTCAAGGCATGTCCTTGTGCATCCTTCACAATGCCGAAGCACAAGCAAGTGCTATGTAGACGCGATTCGGTCGAAGGTGGTTTGCTCTCAAGAGCTCGGGTTGTCAACTCACGTGAAGTGGAAGTTGACACGAAGTCCAGGTATCCTACACATGCACACAACAAGGCAAACAACATATGTGCATGGTAGATAAAAACATCATCCACCATGATGGTTTTCGTCTCTTGCACATAACCATTAGAAGCACAAGTGCACGGTTAATATGATACAATAATGGCGATATTCATGGCACTATGTATATGGTGCAAAGAAGTAAGACAAGCATTCTTCACAAGAAATATGTGAAAATATGCAAATATATGCGAGAACGCTATGGGGGCAATCTCATTAGCATGACTAGAATCATTGTTGCACTCAATACATGGAAAATCTAGCATGAGAGAGGCAACATATGGAGCAATTGCACAATATTTAATAGTAATTATGTGCAAACCATGGCAATAGGGGCTATCAACCGCATGAATCGAGCAAGTATGAATCATGGGTGATGCACTACACAAAGCATGCATAGTAATCATGTCGTGCAAACTAGTGGAACGAAGATGAAATACACTAGAGGAAATTATGGCAAACATGTCATGTGATAAAATAATAGGCATAATAAATGCGCATGACATATTGCAAGCACGACCGCAAATCAAGATCAAAGTATGATCATAGGCATGGGTCACAAATGGAACATGGCAATAACAAGCAATATCTCCACCAAGCTTGGAAATACACATAGAAGTACTAGAATCAATCATCATGTATAATGCAAAGCATGGGTCCCAAATGAATGGAGAAAGCATAGGAATGAGTATATCATGCAAAGTGAACATGACAATATGGGCAAAGGATATATAATGGACAATAACCCATAACCATGTGACGGCCATGTAGAAGAAATACGCAAAATTCTTGCACAAAGAGGGCGGGTGGAGGTTAAGCACTCCATGGTGGCGCACATATTCATTGCTCTCTAGAGCTCGTTTCATCACTCGTGTGCTTGTGAGGTTAACAAGGAAGCATTGGTACCTACACAACAAATAGGAAAATGAAACAAAGTATGTGCTTGGTAAATGTACACATCATCCATTATGATGTGTATGTGCACGTGAGAGTTAGCACAAGATAAGCATCACTAAAAGAAATTTGAATCATGGTATAAGAACATGTCATCTATCATGAAAGAATAGTTGTTATGTATAACACGATGGGGACACAAATTGAGCATGCAATTATATGGCACGTCATTGCTACGTCTTAAGCTTGCGTTGGTTTTCCTTGAAGAGGAAAGGGTGATGCAGCAAAGTAGCATAAGTATTTCCCTCAGTTTTTGAGAACCAAGGTATCAATCCAGTAGGAGGCTCCTCAGAAGTCCCACGCACCTACACAAACAAACAAGAACCTCGCAACCAACGCAATAAATGGTTTGTCAATCCCTTCACGGCCACTTGCGAAAGTGAGATTTGATAGAGATAATATGATAAGATAAATATTTTTGGTATTTTTATGATATATATTGGAAAGTAAAAGATGCAAATAAAAGTAGATTGAAAACTTATGTGATAAAAGATAGACCCAGGGGCCATAGGTTTCACTAGTGGCTTCTCTCAAGATAGCATAAGTATTACAGTGGGTGAACAAATTACTGTCGAGCAATTGATAGAAAATCGAATAGGTATGAGATTATCTAGGCATGATCATGTATATAGGCATCACGTCCGTGACAAGTAGACCGAAACGATTCTGCATCTACTACTATTACTCCACACATCGACCGACTCCTGCCCGCATCTAGAGTATTAAGTTCATGAAGAACAGAGTAATGCATTAAGAAAGATGACATGATCTAGAGGGATAAACTCACGCAATATGATATAAATCCCATCTTTTTATCCTCGATGGCAACAATACAATACGTGCCTTGCTGCCCCTCCTGTTACTGGGAAAGGACACCGCAAGATTGAACCCAAAGCTAAGCACTTCTCCCATTGGAAGAAAGTTCAATCTAGTAGGCCAAACCAAACTGATAATTCAAAGAGACTTGCAAAGATAACTTAATCACACATAAAAGAATCCAGAGGAGATTCAAATATTTCTCATAGATAAACTTGATCATAAACCCACAATTCATCGGATCTCGACAAACACACCGCAAAAAGAATTACATCGAATAGATATCCAAGAAGATCGAGGAGAACTTTGTATTGAGATTCAAAGAGAGAGAAGAAGCCATCTAGCTAATAACTATGGACCCGAAGGTCTGTGGTAAACTACTCACAACTCATCGGAGAGGCCTTGGAGATGATGTAGAGGCCCTCCATGGTCGATTCCCCCTCCGGCGGAGCACCGACGAAGGCTCCAAGATGGGATCTCGCGGATACAGAAGGTTGCGGTGGTGGAAATAGTTTTTTCTGGTGCTCCTGGATGTTTTCAGGGTA